>NC_140212.1:18637945-18877945 GCF_951802725.1 Rutilus rutilus | reverse complement strand
TGAATTCAGATCCATAATTATTAGAGTGTGGAAGTCAGACAGGCTGTACATAGAAATTGGCAATGGAACAAGTTTTTGTACACTATCAAAAACTTGGCAATAGTGCAAATGGAACAATTTGCATAAGAAAGGGGAAGCCTCAAGAAAAATGCAATAAGTATGACTATGAACTGTTTTAACTCAAAACCTTAATGGAAACTTGAAAAAAGTAGAGGAAAATTGTTAATACATTTATTTTATTTAGATTTAATCTCCATTTATTTTAATTTAATACTCAATTCATTTAACTTAATTATGCAATTGAATCAACACTGACTATATTTTAGTTTAGTTGCAAAGTCATTTACACCGTTTAAATACAGGTTAATGCTCTTACCTGTGGGCGGTTTCATTGATAAATCATTCTCTTTGGCCCATCCCAGGGGGCGGAGCCTGTTGTCAAGGTAGAACATCCACCTGTAGTGGGCGGGGTCATTTAATCCAACATAGCTGAGGCATAAACGTCCACCGACGTTACACTGGACTTGTGCGGCCCAGTACACGCTAGGTTCGGAGTCATCACGCACTTCCAAAATACAGCCTACCACGATCAGATCCACTGTGTTTTTACCTTTTAATGGCTGAGATGAGAGGATGAGAGAGACAAAGAAATAATATTCTTCATTTAGGTAAATCATTTATCAAGGAATGTGCAATTTAACATGTAACTCTTGATTCGGTTGCTGCCTTTGAATCCTCTGGGGAAGACTCAGCTTAAGAGTTTTGAAAAAGTATGTGTTGTGCATATATTTTTGGATGAAAAAAATGTGACGCGCTCATTTTATTTAGCATTAAACGCATCAAAACGAAGAGTAAAAGATGGACATTAGTCTTGCTGTCACAGACAATGATGGGATTTTTGTGCAAGCCTATCACATGATCTATTACAGTCTTGTTTTCATTCACGTCAAAATAAATGTCATATACTCTGATTAAGGCCATTCCAAATTTCATTTTCGCCATAATTTGATGGTTCTCAACCAGTGGGTCATGACCCAAGAGTGCTAATATGTAGCCAATAAACAGAATTATGGTATTGTGGTGCAGTTTTATCTGTCACTTTTTATTGGCTGATAATATCATCATATTTGGTCCAATGTTTGTGGTCCCATGTGATAGGCTGGTAAATCTCATTTCTGCTGTTGTTTACGCATTTACAAAATTGTTAATGTTAAGGACATTTTTGATGTTCTTGTATACTAAACAAATAAGTGTAACATCATTCTCACCCCTTCAAGAAGGTTAGCCGGTGCTGTCCGTGAACCTGTGAGCTCTTTGATAAGAAAGTCGGCCCAGTCACTGTACTTCTCTTTAATAGCTGAAATAGATCAAGAAAGAGCAGATAATGAATTTCACACACTATAAATCCAAATACACAGACAATTTCCATACTTTGGCTGGAACTAATGTATTACTTTGCTGTTTGATAATATCTACCATGCACATGTTTGTGTGTGTGTGTATAATTTTAAAAAATCAACACATGCAGGCATATATATACACTCAGATTCTTTTTTTTATAATTTATATTTTATTGTCTTTTTCCCAATGTGAATTTTACAGAATAACAGGGCAAAACACAGCCAATACATTATATATACTCAGATTCAAACGTCAGAGACCACAGTGAAAGTGTTTTATTTAGCATTTTTGTCTAATTGAATACCAAATTGTTCATCAAATATTACATTAAAGTTGAACCAAAAAGTAAACATGACTTATATATATATTATGTGTCAACATTTCTCTAACATCCACAGATTTACAGTTTTACCGTTTAATTGACTTCCTCTCCCAAACATCTTGCTACTTACTTCCCAATGGTGTCAGCCACATAAATTATTCATATATGCATTACGAATACATATAACAAGAAGCCAATTTCTGAATTTCATTGTCTAAATGGACACAAACCTCCTGCTTTCTGCATAATTCTACATGGTACCGCCACAGAGAGAAGTGCTAGTTAGTTACGTGTTAGAGAAGAACAACAACACATTAATCATGACGAGTTGTGCATCGTTTGCACAAACTGTACGTTTGCATCAGCAGAATTCACACTGCTGAAGTTCTACAAGGTGGCCAGCATGGTTGTTGACTGTTAGCTTGACTATAAGAGCCAAATACTGTCTCTGCCCTGTTACGTCACAACTGCTTCACTCAATAACACATGACACCACTCACAAGGGTGTGAGCTCTGCCCTGACAGAGAGAGAGAGAGAGAGAGAGAGAGAGAGAGAGAGAGAGAGAGAGAGAGAGAGACCGTCGTAGGGTTGTAGGGTGAACAATTGGCCAATAATAATCAACACAAAAATAATGTTCTTGATCAATATATAGTCAACTTGTTTTCCAGTAAATAGCTAAAATCCTTCAAACGAATCAAATTTACCAGAAAAGCAAAATTGCATAAGATGGATCATGATGCGATTATTACATCATTATTATACAATAATTATACGCTTATTACATAAGTATCACAATTATTTAGGCTTGTTCCATTTAGTCTTTTACTGTGTAAAAAGTGATCAGTTGACTTAACTTTAAAAAAAAAAAAAAATTCGAGGAAACCAGTTGCCTTAAAATTATAAAGTAAGTAAACTTCATGCTTAATCGAAAGAATTAATGTGGAATTGTCAAGTTCACATAACTTAATTTTCTCAATTAAGCATTATGTTTATTTACTTAAAAAAATTAGTAAACCCATTGCCTTAAAATTATTAAGTAAGTTAACTAAACACCTTTTTACTGTGCAAGAGTTGTAGCAAGTTATTACATTTTAATAAATGGGACTGAGATATAGTAGAATTGGAGTGACAGAAGAATATATAGTATATACAGTATAATTGAAAGTGTTTTCTGCTCTGTCATTGCATTGTCTGCCATTCAACTTGATGTTTTACAGACAGGAACAGAGCAACAGATACACTTTAAATTCATCCCCACACTTTTTTACAACAAGCCTGGTCATTAGATAATTTAGGAATTTCCATTTAAACGATGCGATTGGTAAGCAAAGGTCTCCATTTGCTTCGTTTAATATAATTGCTGTCTAGAAACAAAAAGGATGTTAACAAGATCTCATTGGGTTTTTTTTTGCCCCCCTGTGATATTGTAATTATGGCTTCAAGAGATTCTACAAGAGATGATTTTTGTAGATATTTTTAAATATGTTGCAAAGTTTACTTAAAATCCGTTGTGGCGCATTTTCTTAAATTGCTCTTGGCTGCACAGACTTGTTCGGATCACATAAATAAATGCATAATTTACAACAACTCAAACAGACACATGAGCCGTTTTGCGCTTCCTTTTTTCTGCGCTAGGGAGTCTCTATGCAAATATTGATTATGCAAAAGCAGATTTGCATATCTTCCAACAATCTTCTGTAAACAGCGGGCCAGATTTAAAGAGTTTCTCTCGCTCATGTAATCAAGGCAATTATTCAAGAGAGGAAGGGGAAGAAAACACTCAGTTGAAGGAAGAGCAGTGTTGTGATACTGACTGCTACAGTAGAAACAACCTGTCCTATCTGAATCGTGGATAACACGATTTCCTGTTTGCCTGCCAATAGTACATCCAGGATACTATTTTTAACAGCAAAAAGGTCATTGCTTAATCAAGTTAACTCAAGGATATTTGACTGGTTTGTGTTTTTAAAATAATTCATCCAACTCCCCCACAAACACCCTATTCTTCAGTATATTTTATTTCCCACGGAATAAGAGTAACATTTAATCGGAATGTTCTTATTCTCTTCTTTGATTTATAGTAGAGTAAATTACATATATTATATAACAATATATTATTGTTATTTATTGTATAGTAAAATAATTATACGGTGTATTTTTTCCAATTATACAATTTTAGATAATTATGTAAGCATATGGTAACAAAAAAAAGCATTGTTATTTCTTAAAATTTTAGTTATTTTATAGAAAAATTAAGGCAAATAAAAAAAAATTATATATATTAAAGTTTTTTAATTGTAGTTATTTCTTAAAATTGTAGTTATTTTATAGAAAAATTATGGCAAATCAAAAATAAATTATATATATATATATATATATATATATATATATATATTAGAGTTTTTTAATTGTAGTTATTTCTTAAAATTGTAGTTATTTTATAGAAAAATTATGGCAAATCAAAAAAAAATTATATATATATATTATATATATATATTACAGTTTTTTAATTGTAGTTATTTCTTAAAATTGTAGTTATTTTATAGAAAAATTATGGCAAATCAAAAAAATATATATATATTAAAGTTTTTTAATTGTAGTTATTTCTTAAAATTGTAGTTATTTTATAGAAAAATTATGGCAAATCAAAAAAAAATTTTTATATATATATAACTAATGAACCTTATTGTAAAGTGTTACCAAGTTTGTATGTATGTGTGTGTGTGTGTGTGTGTGTGTGTGTGTGTGTGTGTGTATGTATACTATGTGTGTGTGTGTGTGTGTGTGTGTGTGTGTGTGTGTGTGTGTGTGTGTGTGTGTGTGTGTGTGTGTGTATATATATATATATATATTAAAGTTTTTTAATTGTAGTTATTTTCTGTATACTAAAAAAATAATGAATATAAATGAATAGATATTAAAAGTAACATCAAAAAAGTAAAAATTAAAAACATTATTATAGTGTAACAAATGTATTGTTTTAATGTTAAGTTAAGTTGCATCAAAAAACTTACATTAAAAAAATGATTATAATTATAATACTGAATTGTATATATACTTTTTACTGAAACGCATTAGATTTAGATTTTATTGATATTCAGGGTTTAATCATTTTTCTAACTTTCATATTGAATTTAATACAATGCAAAAAAAAAAAAAGAAAAAAGAATGCACTACAGAGTAGCCTATGATTTTATTTAAACGCCCACAAGAACTCCTTTTGCCCAATCATTTGATTTGATAATCAAATCTGACCACATAAATATATGAAGGATCTGTCTAACCATATATTCTATCACTATATAAAACCATCACAGAAGTAGCAATACTAGTGTGTATAAGACCTGCACTACTGTAATTCAATCCAATAAGAAAAGGTTGAGTCTGATTGTGTGTGTGAAAGAGTGCTTGTGGCAAAACGCCGCTGTGTCCCAGCGTGTAATCTCTGCAGCACGAGTGTGTACGCTAATCGCTGGAGTGCGGGAGTGTGCGACCGTTGCCATGCCAACAACCCCCCAGCGTCTAAGCGCTCGGCTCCGGCCGTGTGTTCGACACTCTTCACTGGAACGGGATCATTTCATCACATTAGCGCATAACAATGAAATTCAACACATATTTATGCGATTAATCTTAGGCCTTTATATTCCATGTGTGCTTGAGTGTGTGTGTGTTTAGTAGCTTCCTGAATGTTTAATAGCTGTTAAACGTCCACCTTAATAAATGAATGAATGAATAATTGGTTCAGTTTATACAGAACACAGGTAAAGTGAAATTGAACTTATTTACTTTGTAAAAAGTAAACATAGCCATTATGTTAAGAAGTCTAAAGTACTAGTGTGACCAACTAGCAGTTAGTCAAGGGGCAATTCTTACCTTTTAGTATCAAATTAGACCAGACCAGTCTACGTTTTTATATAACTGGCTTTAAACAGTTATGAACAGTCTTAAAGAAAAAAATGTGATGGCTAACCTTTAAGACTATAGTCTTAGCAGTTAACGCAGCCGGCCCCTGTAATTGTTGTGCACAGATTTTCAGTCCAATTAAACAAAAAGTGTGAAATATTTGATCAAAATGTAATCATTTGTTGGTTGATGTCAGAAATCCCTCTATCTTTCCAAGTATTCCTCTTACTTTGCTTTTGGCCGCCTCTGGCCATTACACAATTGAAAATATTTATACTGCCTTGCATGACGCCCATATGGGCACGTGCCCAATGACCCGTACGGTTAATCTGGCCCACAACTGTAAGCCAATGTCAATGTTTAGTTCTTGAACTACTTCATGACAACTATGGTTCTTGTTCAAAAGCAGTTTAATTTTTTTTAAAGGGCCATGAACTGCATTTTTGTGTATATATATATATATATAAATATAAATATAATTTTTCCTGATGTGCACGTATAGTGTTAGTATGATTTGAACTAGTACTGTCAAATCAATTAGTCGTGATTAATAGCATCTAACATAAAAGTTTGGGGTAACACTTTAAAATAATGTTCATTAGTTCACATTAGTTAATCTATTATATTATTAACTAACAATGAGCAAAACATTTGTTACAGTATTTATTCATCTTTGTTAATGTTAGTTGATACAAATACAGATGTTCATTGTTTGTTCCTGTTAGTTCACATTTCATTAACTAATGTTAAAAAATACAACCTTAGATTTTAATAATGTATTAGAATGTTGAAATTAATATGAACTAAGATTAATAAATGCTGTAGAAGTACTGTTCATTCTTAGTTCATGTTAACTAAGGTAGTTAACTATGTTAACTAATGAACCTTATTGTAAAGTGTTACCAAGTTTGTATGTGTGTGTGTGTGTATATGTATACTATGTGTGTGTGTGTGTGTATATATATATATATATATAGCCTATATATATATATAAATCGATTTGACAACACTAAATTTTACATACAAAATTTGCATAATTTATAAATAAAAAGGTAGGTAATGTTATTTACTCAGTTCTATTTTCATGGACTTTCAGTTTCATCAGTCATGTGTGTTTCACTGTTTCTTTATCTTAGTTTCCCGCCAGTCTTCAGTTGTCATAGACACTCATCAGATAATCAAACTTATTCGTCATCTCCTCATTATCACTTTATATTTATGTTTGCTCGGTTCTATTTACTGTTTCTTCCAGATTTTTTTATAAGACAGATAAAGGTTCTTGTTATCACCTTGTTTTACAGTAATTTTCTACATTAACATACCATGTACTTATTATAGTAATAACAATAACTGGGTGAAAACTAGGTACTAACCCTGATCCTACCACTAAACCTACCTATGTAGTTACCTTATTTTACATAGTACTTTCCTGGGTAAGTACACTGTAAGTACACATAAAATAAAGTGCAAACAAGGTTTTTTTATTTAATATAGTGATGAATCATTCAGCTCTTTGGGGTTCTGTTTACTCAATTCTTTTTAATGAAAAAATCTGTCTAAATGGCTTGAATCAGTGGAAACTGCTGTCATGTCCTAGTCGAATTGAAACCAAGATGCGAGAGGTGAGGGTGCACTTACTTAAAAATAGTTTCATTTACACCAACAATCTTTTTCAAAACTTTACATATGCCTGGTTCTTAGTATCATGGTGTCTCCTTGAGAATCAATGACTGCTTGCAGCCTTTTGTAACAGTTCTGTATGAGTCCTTCAGTTGTCCTCCTGACTCAATGCCAAAGCTGAATCTCAACATCATAAAGTCACTGTGGGGAAGAAATCAAATGTGCAGAGCATGCTGGGAAACCAATGAACTTACAGGACCTGGAGGCTTTTTGTCAAGAACAGTAGGCAGCTTTGCTAGTCAGGAGAAACTGAGGACTCATACAACATCACAAAAGACGATAAACAGAAAAGGAGAACCAATGGTATGTAATTATTTGAATAGAAAAATCTGTTATTATTATTTGTCTTGTGGAATATATGAATAATGAATTGTAGGATTCCTCTTCCTCTTATTATTAAAACATTTTAAAACTGATAAATATCTTGCCAATTTTGCAAGATGTATTTACATTTTTGAACAGAACTGTATAGTTTATGGATCAGTGTTGTTATTAACTAAAAATATTAAAAAAAAATTTAATGGAAATAAAGCTGATCAAAACATAAATATTACACAAAAAAAAAAAAAAAATTTGAAATGTTGCTTTGGCAACTAAGTGAAATAAAATTAAGTTGAAGTATGAAAGTGACTAAAACTTAAATAAAAATAAATAAAACGATATAGAAATATTTGAATAAAATATAAATAAAAACCTATTGACAAATGACAAAAGACAAAAGCAAAATTACTATAAAACTAAATTATATACACACACACACACACACACACACACACACACACACACATACATATACATCTATATACATATACAGACCCTTTCCAAAAAATTTCAATATCATGGAAAAGTTTATTTATTTCCATAATTCCTTTCAAAACGTTAAACTTCCATAGATTATAGATTCAGGGCCCACAACTTAAACGATTTCAAGTATTTAGGTGTTTATTTGTACATAATTTGGGCTTCCAGCTCATAAAACCCACGAAAACAGGATTTCAAAAAATTTGAATCTTACATGAAATCACACAGTAATTACACAGTGATACCATGGTCACTGAACCAGGTTTTGGTTATTTCGGCAGTGTGGGCAGGTGCAAATCCTGCTGGAAAATGAAGTCAGCATCTCCATAAAGCTTGTCTGCTGAAGGAAGCATGAAGTGCTCTGAAAATGTCCTGGTAGACGGCTGCGTTGACTCTGGATTTAATAAAGCACAGTGGACCAAAGTCCTCTTTTCTGATGAGAGCAAATTTTGCATCTCATTTGGAAAGCAAGGTCCCAGAGTCTGGAGGAAGAATGGAGAGGCACACAATCCAAGATGCTTGAAGTCCAGTGTGAAGTTTCCACAGTCTGTGTTGGTTTGGGGAGCCATGTCATCGGCTGGTGTTGGTCCACTGTGCTGTCCACTCAACGCAGCCGTCTACCAGGACATTTTCAGAGCACTTCATGCTTCCTTCAGCAGACAAGCTTTATGGAGATGCTGACTTCTTCATTTTCCAGCAGGATTTGCACCTGCCCACACTGCCAAAAGAACCAAAACCTGGTTCAATGACCATGGTATCACTGTGTAATTACTGTGTGATTTCATGTAATATTCTGTTTTCGTGGGTTTTTATGAACTGGAAGCCCAAATTATGTGCAAATAAACAACTAAATACTTGAAATCGTTTAAGTTGTGGGCCCTGAATCTATAATCTATGGAAGTTTAACGTTTTGAATGGAATTATGGAAATAAATAAACTTTTCCATGATATTCAAATTTTTTGGAAAGGGTCTGTATATATATATTATATACAGTTAATAATAATAATAAACACTCATAATTTAATTCTTCACCGCCAGCATTTTTTTTTTTAAGTTGAAGTTGAAATTCCGTCAATGGCGGGGAACCGCTGTGTCATAAATGATGGAAAATTCCGTCAATGGCAAAGGAAAGTTAATAACAAATAATAAATGTAATCTTATCTGAATCAGATCTCATAATGAATATTCATATTTCATAGTATACATAATAATTTTACCTATATTCAAGGATTTAATATAATTCATTTTAGCTTTTATTTAATTTTTAATAAGTAGTAATTGTTTAATTTTATGTATAGAATATTTACATTTTCTGGTTTAAACCTTTCTCTTTATGCACTGTTAAGAAAGTTGCTGCCTTAAATTATGTACAATCAACTTGGATGTTTAAGTAATTTCAACTTAAATTACATTAAACGGACTTAAAACATTTAGTTGAATCTTGTATAACTTTTTTATATAATTGTATATAATATTTTGATGAATTAAAGCAATGTAAAGACATACGTTGTCATAACTTATTGATCATATCTTTTTTTTTTTTTACAGTGTGATTCCCCTCCCCCGGCTGCTACAGAACTGTTCAAATTAATGTGTACCGACCGACTAATGCATGATATACGAACATTTGACTCCATGGCCACAGAAACAGAAAAACATATTTAAAATGATATACATGCAAACGTGTGCGTGCATCTAGTGAAGCATGCCAGGCTGAGTAGCTTTACATATGACCTCCAGAGTTGCCTTAACTTCGTGCGTCTCAGCTACACAAATGCATGCAAATACACAAGCTCACACTGACACTATACCATGAGCTTCACACCTCTCTCTCGCACACTCGTACATACGTCATCTAACAGATAGAACTCAGCAAACAGGCATAAGGAACAAGGAAGGAATATAAACAGAAAATATTTGAGGAATGAAGAATAATTCTGGAGAATTTCTAAGAAAGATGGGGCAAAAGATAGGAGAAGTTCCAGAAGAAGATAGACATAGAGACAGATGAATCATGCATCTTGATACATGGGAGTAGATTTGGGTACTAGTTCACAGAAGAAAATTAAACTTATGTCACCATTTACTCACCCTCATGTTATTACAAACTGACTTTTGTCCATGGATCACAAAAAAAGTTTAGCAAAATGTACCGGTCACTCTTTTTCATGTAGTTATAATGTTGTAAATATGATCAGTGCGCCATATTTCAAGTAGTCATACCGTATGGACAGAGTGAAATTGAACTAGTTCTATTCACTGAGCAGTTCATCATGTCGGTGTGTTGAATTTCGATAACCGGAGCAGTTCATTTAGAAAACAAATCATTCAGACAGACAGGTTTAGTGAACTGGATAAAAACAATTCAATTAAAAAAAGGAATAGTAAGAAGAATTAGAAATAAAATAACAATTTGCTCATGAAAAAAGGGACAGACAGACAATAATTTTAGTGAATTAAAACTTACATTTTGTCTGTTCATCAAACAAAACTTAAGAGTGGCAAGAATTGTATTCACAATTTCTCATTTTATGCTCCATGGAAGAAAGAAAGTCAAACAGGTTTGGAGGAATTTAAATTATTAAGCCATTTAAAAGGAGACTGCTGAATAATAGTCTAGTAATACAGTTTGTTTTGTCTGAAAGAAGAACAAAAAAAGCAAGTGATCATTATGCTTTTTTTGTTGCATGGAAAAGAGCAGCTTTGACATTTTGATTCCACAAGAAACACAGAGTGGGTAGATGATGACAGAATTAACAGTAAAATGTAAATGATCTGTGGGAACTGTAGATGTGATAAATTACAATTTCGGCCCCACTGTTTTAGACAACAGCTTGTTACTTTATTTTAAAGATACAAATAATTTGCATTTACATAAAAAAAAAAAAAAAAAAATAATAATAATAATAATAATAATAATAATAATAATTATATATATATATATATATACACAGTGGGGAGAACAAGTATTTGATACTCTGCCGATATTGCAGGTTTTCCCACTTACAAAGCATGTAGAAGTCTGTAATTTTTATCATAGGTACACTTCAGCTGTGAGTGACGGAATCTAAAACAAAAATCTAGAAAATCACATTGTATGATTTTTAAGTAATTAATTTGCATTTTATTGCATGACATAAGCATTTGATACATCAGAAAAGCAGAACTTAATATTTGGTACAGAAACCTTTGTTTGCAATTACAGAGATCATACGTTTCCTGTAGTTCTTGACCAGGATTGCATACACTGTAGCAGGGGTTTTGGCCCACTCCTCCATACAGACCTTCTCCAGATCCTTCAGGTTTCGGGGCTGTCGCTGGGCAATACGGACTTTCAGCACCCTCCAAAGATTTTCTATTGGGTTCAGGTCTGGAGCCTGGCTAGGCCACTCCAGGACTTTGAGATGCTTCTTACACTCCTTAGTTGCCCTGGCTGTGTGTTTCGGGTCGTTGTCATGCTGGAAGACCCAGCCACGACCCATCTTCAATGCTCTTACTGAGGGAAGGAGGTTGTTGGCCAAGATATCGTGATACATGGCCCCATCCATCCTCCCCTCAATACGGTGCAGTCGCCCTGTCCCCTTTGCAGAAAAGCATCCCCAAAGAATGATGTTTCCACCTCCATGCTTCACGGTTGGGATGGTGTTCTTGGGGTTGTACTCATCTTTCTTCTTCCTCCAAACACGGCAAGTGGATTTTAGACCAAAAAGCTCTATTTTTGTCTCATCAGACCACATGACCTTCTCCCATTCCTCCTCTGGATCATCCAGATGATCATTGGCAAACTTCAGATGGGCCTGGACAGCGCTGGTTTGAGCAGGGGGACCTTGCGTGAGCTGCAGTATTTTAATCCATGATGGCGTAGTGTGTTACTAATGGTTTTCTTTGAGACTGTGGTCCCAGCTCTCTTCAGGTCATTGACCAGGTCCTGCCGTGTAGTTCTGGGCTGATCCCTCACCTTCCTCATGATCATTGATGCCCCACGAGGTGAGATCTTGCATGGTGCCCCAGACTGAGGGAGATTGACCATCATCTTGAACTTCTTCCATTTTTTTATAATTGCAGCAACAGTTGTTGCCTTCTCACCAAGCTCCTTGCCTATTGTCCTGTAGCCCATCCCAGCCTTGTGCAGGTCTACAATTTTATCCCTGATGTCCTTACACAGCTCTCTGGTCTTGGCCATTGTGGAGAGGTCTGTTTGATTGAGTGTGTGGACAGGTGTCTTTTATACAGGTAACGAGTTCAAACAGGTGCAGTTAATACAGGTAATGAGTGGAGAACAGGAGGGCTTCTTAAAGAAAAACTAACAGGTCTGTGAGAGCCGGAATTCTTACTGGTTGGTAGGTGATCAAATACTTATATCATGCAATAAAATACAAATTAATTATTTAAAAATCATACAATGTGTTTTCTGGATTTTTGTTTTAGATTCCGTCTCTCACAGTTGAAGTGTACCTATGATAAAAATTACTTTTACATGCTTTGTAAGTAGGAAAACCTGCAAAATCGGCAGTGTATCAAAAACTTGTTCTCCCCACTGTATATATATAAGGGATAATGTAGAGCGAGGCGGTTGTTCTAGTGAATACAACCCCGACAGGCTGATCAGGAATCAGCCTGAAGGGGTTGTATTCGCTATAATTTGACACAAAATATTGATTTAAAAAGGAGTTTATTGATTTAAAAACGACTGTATTGCTTCCGCTAAAGAAAATAGTCCGCTCCGTCTCTACTGTTAGAATCCTGCGTCCATAGCAACGCTCTGTTTTTCATGGCAACAGTGTGTTATACTTAGCAGCGGTCTGTTATCAAGAAATAACAGACCGCATTCTACATTAGAATTCAACCAAGCCAAATGAGTCTATAAAATCACATTATTAAATAAAAAAAATTACGATTTTTTTAAACATTATACTGTATAATATAAACAAGAGCTGTGTACACTTATTTATTTTTTTAAATAATCTTGTATAGGTCTACTTGTACAGTATAACTACTCTTTCTGAACAATTGATCATCTATATCAGGCGGTATCATATGGTGAAAACATGGTGCTTCTACTTATTTGATTTTGAAAATGTTAAAACCAAAGCTATGCCCTTGGTCTGAGAGAAGAGAGGACAGAGAGAGGGAAAGAGAGAAGTAGAGGCTCGGCTTACCTGCTCTGAGGTAAACGTTATCTGAGAAATAAACAGACAGGAAAAAAGATGACCAACAAATACACACTAAACATGCACACTCACACACATACAAACAAACCACTATTTTTTTTTTACGCTAATCAAACATGGTTAAACAAACAATATTCCTGGCTGCGCCTACACATTTATTTATTTTTAATTAAGCTTCTGTACACACTATAAAACCTAATTAATGGGGTTTAGTCACATTTGCACGAGTCATTTCATTTAGTCATATATCTTCTGGCACTCACTGAAATTAACTTTGCTAACGTAAATGGTTCATGATGACAATAGTTTTCCATAAACCATTTGATTAAACGCTAAAGAACTCTATTTCTATCATCAGTTTCTTTCCTGTCAAAACACATGATGTAAATTACAGCATTACATGTTGCAGTAACTGACTGAATGATTCAAATGTATTATGATGTCACATCCTCCTCTAAATCACTCTTATTACGCTGCATCCGAAATCGCATATTTTATAGAATAGGGCCTACAACATTTGACATTTTGAAATTTACTTTGCTCCCATTAAAACGTACTTTCTGTATAGTTTGAATGTGTGATATGAATGAAATCCGGATGCACTACATTCGCCTTGTTGTCATTGTCATGTGACCTATGGTCGTCATTCATAAATCCTCTCCCGTGGCCTCATGGGATAGTAAAGTGTCCATCGAATGCGCATTTCATAATCTCGGGGGGAAAGTAGCACACGACAAAAAAAAGTACAATCAACTTGGATGTTTAAGTAGTTTGAACTTAAAAAAATTTGTTAAATTTTGTATAACTGCAAATTTGCAAAAACTTATTTTGATGAGTTAAAGCAATGTAAAAATAATATTTTTTTACAGTGTACTTTTCGCCAGCTGTTGTTTGAATGCTGTATATTCAGACGTACCACTCTGTTGGCGTACTGTTTTTCACATGTTTGATTTCAGAGGATTTCAGAAAATTCAGTCCATGTCTGTTAGCTCTTAGGCTAACATCTGCATGCTAGAAGTAATGCCCAAAAAATAATCTCTACAAAGAAAATGTAATTTTATCCCTAAATTATAAATAAATACTCTCTACCCCTGACAGAAAACAGCAAATTATGGTTTATCTCTGCTTATGCTAATCGTCATACATTTTTTTCCTTTATTTCCTTTCCCAACCATCAATTGATTTGCAAAAGAAATGTCTTTCTGTGGTTTATCGAGCTGTGATGTAAACTAAAACCTAGTGGCAGTTACAAAAAAAAAAGGGGGAGGAGTGTTTTGGTATGTCCCGCCCCAACTTCCTCTTTCAACATATCAACACAGGAAAGTAAACCGTACCCGTTAAACCTTTTCGTGGGTTCTTTAGGTTCTTTAGGGTTCTTTATTCTTGAACATTACAGTTCCATTGTGAAGAATATGTCAACCACAAAGATTCTATATATTTGAAGTATGAGTGTGAACGTTGGTTGAACGTTTGTCTGTCAAACTTAATCTTATCTTAGAAATGCAAACACAGATTTAATCTGTTTCTTCTGAAAACATACACACACACACAGAAAAACAGACAGACAACTGAGGCAACTTTACACTGAAAAAGAAATAAAGAAATGGCCATAAAGTAAACCTGAATGCATATTCATTACCTTAGCTTTAAATAAATATGTAAGTGCTTACGTACACTTTCATAAACATCAAGTTTTACTCTTTTAGGAATGTTTCAGATCGATTATACATAGTAATTTAAGCTATATAGAGAGCATTTGTAAAGCGCTAGCTGATACAAAATTATTTCTACAAATGCACTTTGAGTGAAAGCAAACGTATACATACATTTTTGTTTTCTTTTTCAAACTGACATAAAAATGAATGTATTTTCAGTGGTAATTAGCTATGTTTCCATCCAAAGTTGTGAATTTAACTTGGAATATTGCATAAAACATTTGTGAATTAAACCGCGTTTCCATCCAGAGAGCCGAAGATTAAACTGGCGCTAAATATCACTAAGAAAAATGAAAGTTGCTGCAGTAGGAGAAGCCACTGTATATAATAATTTTGTATATAATAAATGACTTGCGCCTCAGAGTGCGAAACAATAAAGTTTTCTTGCTTTCTGCCTGCTGTTTAGGAATGCAGTCGTGTAAGACAGTTCTGGAAGGTAATTATCCCAAACCATTTTGATGACAGACTTTGCTCAGGCATTTCAGAATGGCCAAAACAACATTTCAGATGCGTTCAGTTTATGCGCATATTTTCTTATCCGATAAAACGGTTTTCCAAATCAGTTGAGTGCATACGTTTTTTTTATGCGCACTTTTAGAATTTAATGCGCATTTTGGCCTTTCCGTCTAGCGTTTCTTTTATGCGATATCCCAAAATGTGCATAAAAATAAGTGGATGAAAACATAGCTACTGACACCTTCCACAAATGCTTTCCATAGAGTTGAATTTTTCATTATGCGTACTGTATTCCATAGAGGATTTAACACGGAATACTGTTTTAAAATGCACGATTGAAGGATGTATTAAACATACATTTTAATATAAAATGACAAAAATCCAACACTGCAGTCAAATACAAATGGCATAATTTCCTCATTGTTGAAGATATGCATCCTACTAAAAATATACAGTCAGCTGGTCATTATTGCAAAATAAACCCCTTCAAAATGATTTTGCAATAATCACCGAATGCAACACATGACTATTTGCGATCAAGTACATGAAATGTATAAGGTTGGAAGAGAAAATATGAATACTGACACACACCTCAAACCTTAAAGGGTTAGTTGTAACATAAACAATTCTGTCAGCATTTACCCTTCCAAACCTGAATGCATGTAGGTACCCAAACCGTTTTGGTGACCATTGACTTCCATTAAAACAGATTTCTTAATTTATGTTCCATATAAGAAAGTAAGAATTACAGGTTCGGAACGAATACATGATGACAGAATTTTTTGTGTAAACTGTCTCTTTAAAGGCCCGAGGTATAGTAGCACATTCATTGACTATTGCAATATTTAGAATTATTCAAATATAGTGGTTGCTTCAAAGCCAACTAGAATCAGACATGTTGAAACAACGTGTGCTTATTATTATTATAACGTAATGTGCTACCATAATTGGGATCAGCATTGCCTGTTATTGTTGTTAGACCGGTCAAGCATGCGTCTTTTAATAGAACACTTTGTTTGACAGATTATCTTTATAGTTCGCTACCTTTTCTGCCAAAATAACCTTTTCTGATATGAGCAAAACGGGTATGGTCAGATTCTTCTAGAATAGGTATAAAGTCTAAAGTTAACTGTAAGTTACCTTACCATGAAAAACTGTAAATGGTATAACAGCACATTATATGTAATTTTACTGTAAAATCCCGTAAAATTTATGGTTTTTCCAACACTGTAAAAAGTTGCTGCCTTAAATTTTTAAATACAATCAACTTGGTCATTAAGTCATTTCAACTTAAATTACATTAAACTGACTTAAAAAATTTGTTGAATCTTGTAAAACATAAAAACAAGTTGAAAATGGACTTATTTTGATGAGTTAAAGCAATGTAAAAACAGTTGTCATAACTTGTCAAAATGTTTACAGTGAAGTGAAAACTATGAATTAGAATGTACAATAAAAAATAAGTAAAAAGACATTTCCAGAAATCCCTGCCTTTTACATCACATATTATTATTATTCTTTTTATAAATAATTTTGTTTAGGTTTATTTTTGTAATCAGTAATGTACATTAGTGTGTTTTGTGTTACATTTTATGTTATTTAGTTAATGTTTATTGCATTATTCTAGTGATATGTGTTACCCTGATGGTGTTTTGTCTTTGTATGCACCATACACGAGCATTGACCATGTTTTGAACATAATATGTCATGTGACTTCTATTGTGCCACCAGTATTATTGTGGTGATTATTGGTACATTTTAAGGTAAAAGGGCAGATTTTGGTACTTTAAAGTAGGTATATTAACATTGTATCACTCTATGAAATATATGGTTACAAGTTGTAAAATATACATGCATCCTGTAAAACTGGAAACATTGTCACAGTATTTTTTGCAGTGAATTTCTGGCCACCACTGATGGCAGTTTTTTATAGTGTATTATGACTTATATCAGAATGAAACAGTTTCTTGAAAAAGAAAAAAAAAGTAAGGCGGGACTTGATTTTGAGGATTGTTCGATCATTTGCTATTGCTTTGATGTCATATGATTGACAGGTTGTCCCGCCCTCATGCCAGTAAACACATCATCAGTTAAAAAAAATGAAGAGATGCCGCTCGATGTGTAAGAATTGTCCATTTTGAT
The DNA here is from genome assembly GCF_951802725.1 of Rutilus rutilus. Classification (NCBI taxonomy): domain Eukaryota; kingdom Metazoa; phylum Chordata; class Actinopteri; order Cypriniformes; family Leuciscidae; genus Rutilus; species Rutilus rutilus. The sequence continues at coordinate 18,860,352 of NC_140212.1, read as the reverse complement.
TTCATGGTGACTAACAAATGAGCTAATTACTCTTTAAAATGTTTAACAATCCCTATTATCTGAAGTGTGCAGTGGTTCGTAAAGATATTGAGTCTGTCAAACATCAGCTATTTGGTCAAAACACCAAATTATGATTTTTAGATGTCTTGGAAGAGATCAGGCCACAAGTTTATGTTCCTGTATAGGATTAATGACATGATATAATAAAATACAGTACATCTAAGAGCACTGTATATTATTAACACCACACGTTCCAGCATGTATCTGCAATAGGCCAACAGCAAAGTTCCGCATTACCACAGTACCTCAATGAATGTCTAAAATCCTGAAATGGTCATGACTGGCCTATGGCCTTAGAACAGTTACACTTGTGTTAAGGTCCCCCCCCACCTTTGACCTATCAATGGAATTTTTTCCACTCTTTTGTGATATTTGAAAATGATTTTCTAGAAAGAGCTGAGCTGGTCACGTGTTTTTACATTCCACTGAGATACTTTTCCTTTGTTTTTCAATGTAAACACGCTAGTCAGACAAGTTTGACCATTGTTCTTGCGTCTTGCGCATGGTACTGCGTCTTTTAGAGCAAGTGCTACTTTTAGAAAACGCGTCTCAAAGCAAAAACACATTCTGTGTGAATGGCCCTTAACTAGAAAGAAATGATATGGAAATTTCCTTGACTTTTTTTTTTATTTATTTATTTTATAATTCATTTATATGACTTCTACAAACATGAAAATCACAATTTTAAAGTTCTGATCCAAATCTCCATTCAATTATCAGTTTTTTTTTATTTTATTTTTTTATATATTTAACATTATACATAAATATTTTTCATTTCTTACATTATTACTACTATTACTTGTGGTAGAAAACCAAACATATTATTCTTTATAGCAACTGCATTTATAGCAATTGAACAATATTTAAAAAACGAAAACTTTTATTTTTATAATTAATTTCTCCCCCTTGTAGATATTTATTCCAATACACCCATACCTGTCCTGTAAAAACAAGTTGCTGCCTTAAATGTTTAAGTACAATCAACTTGGATGTTTAAGTAATTTCAACTTAAATTACATTAAACTGACTTAAAAAATGAGTTGAATCTTGTATAACTTTTAAAGTTATGAAAATTGCTTATTTTGATGAGTTAAAGCAATGTAAAAACAGTTGTCATAACTTGTCAAAATTTTTACAGTGAAGTGAAAACTATGAATTAGAATGTACAATAAAAAATAAGTAAAAAGACATTTCCAGAAATCCCTGCCTTTTACATCACATATTATTATTATTCTTTTTATAAATAATTTTGTTTAGGTTTATTTTTGTAATCAGTAATGTACATTAGTGTGTTTTGTGTTACATTTTATGTTATTTAGTTAATGTTTATTGCATTATTCTAGTGATATGTGTTACCCTGATGGTGTTTTGTCTTTGTATGCACCATACACGAGCATTGACCATGTTTTGAACATAATATGTCATGTGACTTCTATTGTGCCACCAGTATTATTGTGGTGATTATTGGTACATTTTAAGGTAAAAGGGCAGATTTTGGTACTTTAAAGTAGGTATATTAACATTGTATCACTCTATGAAATATATGGTTACAAGTTGTAAAATATACATGCATCCTGTAAAACTGGAAACATTGTCACAGTATTTTTTGCAGTGAATTTCTGGCCACCACTGATGGCAGTTTTTTATAGTGTATTATGACTTATATCAGAATGAAACAGTTTCTTGAAAAAGAAAAAAAAAGTAAGGCGGGACTTGATTTTGAGGATTGTTCGATCATTTGCTATTGCTTTGATGTCATATGATTGACAGGTTGTCCCGCCCTCATGCCAGTAAACACATCATCAGTTAAAAAAAATGAAGAGATGCCGCTCGATGTGTAAGAATTGTCCATTTTGATTTCATGGTGACTAACAAATGAGCTAATTACTCTTTAAAATGTTTAACAATCCCTATTATCTGAAGTGTGCAGTGGTTCGTAAAGATATTGAGTCTGTCAAACATCAGCTATTTGGTCAAAACACCAAATTATGATTTTTAGATGTCTTGGAAGAGATCAGGCCACAAGTTTATGTTCCTGTATAGGATTAATGACATGATATAATAAAATACAGTACATCTAAGAGCACTGTATATTATTAACACCACACGTTCCAGCATGTATCTGCAATAGGCAAACAGCAAAGTTCCGCATTACCACAGTACCTCAATGAATGTCTAAAATCCTGAAATGGTCATGACGGGCCAATGGCCTTAGAACAGTTACACTTGTGTTAAGGTCCCCCCCCCACCTTTGACCTATCAATGGAATTTTTTCCACTCTTTTGTGATATTTGAAAATGATTTTCTAGAAAGAGCTGAGCTGGTCACGTGTTTTTACATTCCACTGAGATACTTTTCCTTTGTTTTTCAATGTAAACACGCTAGTCAGACAAGTTTGACCATTGTTCTTGCGTCTTGCGCATGGTACTGCGTCTTTTAGAGCAAGTGCTACTTTTAGAAAACGCGTCTCAAAGCAAAAACACATTCTGTGTATTCAGGCCCTTAACTAGAAAGAAATGATATGGAAATTTCCTTGACTTTTTTATTTATTTATTTATTTTATAATTCATTTATATGACTTCTACAAACATGAAAATCACAATTTTAAAGTTCTGATCCAAATCTCCATTCAATTATCAGTTTTTTTTTTTGTTTTTTTTTTAATATTTAACATTATACATAAATATTTTTCATTTCTTACATTATTACTACTATTACCTGTGGTAGAAAACCAAACATATTATTCTTTATAGCAACTGCATTTATAGCAATTGAACAATATTTAAAAAACGAAAACTTTTATTTTTATAATTAATTTCTCCCCCTTGTAGATATTTATTCCAATACACCCATACCTGTCCTGTAAAAACAAGTTGCTGCCTTAAATGTTTAAGTACAAGCAACTTGGATGTTTAAGTAATTTCAACTTAAATTACATTAAACTGACTTAAAAAATGAGTTGAATCTTGAATAACTTTTAAAGTTATGAAAATTGCTTATTTTGATGAGTTAAAGCAATGTAAAAACACGTTGTCATAACATATTGGTCATATCATTTTTTACAGTATACTACTTATCGCACAGCATATTAACTCCACAGACAGACATTTCCAAGAATTTCAATTCTAATTCTATTTTATTCTACTGTTCCTGTTCAGGATGGTGAACGTCTTCAACAAATGAGTAACTTGTCCGTGTGTTCTTAACTAAACATTTACCTGACCAGTTTCGATTTGAAAAGAACATTTTGCGTACCTTAACCCTTCTCTAACTAAATTTGGGCCTCTATCCTGCCATGGACTGTCTATAGCAAGGGTGCCCAATCCTGTTCCTGCAGATCCAACCCTGATCAAACACACCTTAAGCAGCTAATTAAGATCTTCAGGAGCACTTGATAATTGCAGACAGGTGAGTTTGATCAGGGTTGGATCTGAACCTCTCCAGGAACAGGATTGGGTATCCCTGGTCTATAGCAAACAAACAATTTCACGACAAAATAAACATTGTGTGAAGCATTCAACTATACTTCCGAGACTACAGTAAGAACTTCACCAAAAGCAGCAAGTGACACACATATAAACGCGCGTATAATAGCAAGCGCTGCATTAATATAAAGAATTGTGACTGATCACCAGTGCTGTGTTTGCATGAACATTGATATCAGGGTTAAAGTTCATGAAGAAATTATATGGTCCAATGGATAACATTGATAACCAGAATCCAGTTCCAAAGAATCAATCCAACCGTTGGGAGAAGATAATCCATTTAAACCTAAATACTTTCCAGCTGTTACAGAAGCTACAGTACATGAAATCTCATGGTGCTCACAATGGAGGACAATGCGTGTATTTTCATACAACTTTGCATTGTTTGTTTATTAGTATTTAAACCCTTTCTGCCGTTGATTACCAGAATAAACAAGGTGGGCCGCTCTAGTGCCAGAAATGCGTGTGTGTGTGTGTGTTTGAATGTCATTTGTTTAGACGGGAGGGACTGTTTTAAATGAACTTAATCTGTGTTTAAATAGACAAGTATCTCTGAATGCCTGTTGGACTTAGTTTGAGTGCATTTGCGCCTTACCTTCAGGTGGCTGAAGCGTTTTGTTGTTCAGAGCGCACCAGCCGACAGGATGAAGTTCGGCTGTCATGACGTCACACCAGAAATCAGCCTTGCGGTCGTCTCCATAGCCACAGTAGCGTAACAATAGCAACTGACCACATGTGGTTATGATGGTGGCCACCCAATATGTATCCAGACTGCCCTTATTAGCTACTTCAAGCTTCATTCCAGGCTGAAAACTGCTCTGAAGACTGAGCTCCACCTGTGAGGTTCAATCAGAATGGGTATGACGAATAAGTATTCCTCCATGAAAAAAAGTATGGGTTTATTGACGGCTTTAAAAAGTAAAAAACAAATCTAAGTCAAGTCAAGTATATTTGTATAGCGCTTTTCACAATACAGATTGCATCAAAGCAGCTTCACAGTATTAAATTAAAATAATACAACAAGGTTTGTTTCTAGTGGAATTTATTGATTGATCAAATTAAATTAAATATCCCCAAAATAACCCCAACTGAGCAAGCCAAAGGCAACAGTGGCAAGGAACCGGAAAATAACCGTTGTAATGGGTGTGATTCTCAACTGGTTTTGCTTCAGGGCTCAAATTTGGCATCAAGTAGCAACCCAACACAGCACCAAATCTAACCTGTATTTCATGTTGTCTGGGTTGTATTTGTAAAGTTGCTCACTTTTTAAAGTGAAAAAATGTTCTACGTCAACTCATGTATAGTATATATATATACAGTAGTCAACATTTGAAGTGGATCAAAACCTTGCATTTAAGTTATACATGAATTTTGAACAATACACGTTCTTGTCTTAGGACAACTTTGATGAACTTGTTTGATCCACGTCAAATGTTGACTACTGTATACACTACCCAACCAAAAAAAGTTGATGTTTGGATTTAAATAGGGAAATGCTTAAGAATCTATGATTGGATCGTTATTGCAGTGATTATTATGTTTCTAGCAGGTTAATATGTTTGGCCACAGTTCTTCTAACCCTAATTAATGGAGTGTGTAGCTTTTCAAGTAGGAAGACACATCATGGCCATATTCTAGGATGACAAAGCCAAGATGCATCAGGCTCAAATTGTGAAAGAATGATTGGGAGGGAGCATGAAGAATCATTTTCACACATGAATTAGCACCTCTGAGTCCAGACCTTAAATGCATTGAAAGTCTTTGGGATGTCCTGGAAGAGACTTTACAGAGTGCTCGACTCTTGCATTGCCAATACAAGATCTTGACCAAAAATCCTTTAAAAAAATAACCTCACAACCATTAGCGGAGGGTGAACCAACTCTAGGGTAAGGCTAGATGTGATTCCTCCTTAAAAACACATTTAAACAGAATGTCATGAAATAGATACGTGTCGCCTTTCAACAACCTATACATCTCAGCATAAACGCTCTTGTTATTTAAGTGGTTATGTTCACAAACTGCTATAATTTCAACAGGCAAGCATATGCATGATTTGGCATGACAACCAGTTCGAACAATAAATAGCCTAACCATTGCCTTAACTAATGCAGCAAAACATAGTCTACGTTTTCTTCAAATTCTGAATGGATTATCGCCTGGAAAGCGCACAGAAAAGCGCTCCCTTTAATCACTAAGCTGTCACTCATCTCAATTCATTGCAATCTCACAAAGTTCTGCTAATCAATTAAGCTGACTGTACAATGGATATCTTATTTAGCCTACATAATGTCATAATGCCTTGGCCATTGCATTCCTAATCTCAACACACTAGATTTTATTACTAGATTTAGTTTAAATGTGCAGGTGCATATTTGGCCCAAGCCCCCGTTAATTTCTTACCCATGGCATGCTCCGCTTATGATCACATCATTTATTTTCATCAAGAGGTGCATCAATTTTTGGTATAATTTATGCATCAATGCTAGAAATAAACAATAATCACTGCAATAATGATCCAATCATTGACTCTAAAGCATTTAATGCCATATTTAATGCGTCCTTGCTGACTTAAAAATTTAGTTCAATGAATAAATATATTGAGACATTCTCTCTGTGTGTTCTCACATGTCTGAATGAAGTGTGAGGTGCGGCAGTGGCTCCAGTCTCTTCGAGGAACTCCTCCCAGTTAAAATCCACCTCCTCCTCTGCACAATCCATGCCTGTTAGGAGACAAAGAAAGAGAGTTTGTATATGCATGCATGTTAGAGTTTGTTGTTGGTACTGTTGGTATTGGTGTGGTATGGCTGGAAATAGGACAAAACATATTATATAATATGCACGAATTACATGAACGCAAACGTTTCTAACTAGCTCAATTTCATGTGTTATTGTGTTCCAAAACGTCCCAATGCAATTCTTAAAATACCCAGCAGTCATTAATTGTATCCCTTCAAACCCAAAATGACATATTGAAACGGTTTTTCCTTGAAAAACAAAAAAACGTCATGCCTTAAAATAGCTTGAATTGAACTCTACAACCTTGCTTCATTTAGTATACGCGATTCTATGAATATGCAAAATAGCCCCGCCTCCACTCACTCACACCAGCTCAGAGATCCACTTGATCACACATTGTCGTAATTGGTTACAAGGTAGTTTGTGACGTCAGAAACACCAGCGATTTCAGTCTTTGGTTCACTGCAGTTTTAAGGAGAAAATCCTCAGCAATGGTGTCGACTTATGATTTTGCACATGGTTTGTCTTAAAGCATATTAAAAACACCACATAGACATATAAACCACATTAAAATCTTGATTTTCACCACAGGGGGACTTTAACTCATTGCAAGAGGTTGATGAGGTTTGTTGTTTGATAATTCACATTTGCGTACAAGTTTGCATATCATTTTTTTCTGGTCTTAAAGAAAATGGTCAGTGATCCACTATCACTAATCTTACAAGATTGTAGAATGATGTAAATGCAATGATGCGTTTTGTTGAGAAAATGCGAAAATTTGCAAGTGTGGCATTCCTATCACTGCCACATCTCTTCTGCTAACTATAGCTTGACCAAAGGGGTAATCTCATAACATAATTATAATAAATACACAAAACAAATGACTTAAGGTTTTAAATTAAGCCATTTATGAGTCATCACATGTTTCAAAAAATAAAACAAGTGGGATAGTCTAGTGTTTTCCCAGCAGTCAATGCTGAGCATGCATTGTTCATTAAAAATCCTCTAAAAGATTCAACATAAACCCCTCATTCATCTAATACAAAGGATACAATATGGTAAACTTCCATATTGCAATACTTTTCTAGCATTCTGACTAACAATTTTCACCTGGCAGACAATAAAAGTAAAAAAAAAAAAATCTCATAGATTTACATTGACAAATGTTTTTTTCTCTCAGATATTTATAGATGGCAAACTGTTTTTAATTCTTTCATTTGGAAAGATCAGATCTATTTTTATATACTGCTTACTCCCAAAACAAATGGACGTTTCATTGCTCAACAGGTGTTAAGACATCCACTCATAATATTTTATCATGCTAACTAAGACTAGCCACAAAGGTTAGAAAGCAGTGAAGCATATCTAGCAAGATAAATGATTGTGCAGCATAGTTAAACATAAATAAACATAAAATAAATGTTAGATTAAACCTAAAATAAGATCACAATTCAACATCAATACTAAACCTTCTCAAAAAGACAAACTTATAACACAAGTTACACCTTGTTGCCTTCATATATCAAATCTTACATATTGTTCACTCCATTGTTCATACACATTAAATATACAGTTTCTATCCTGACTATAACCTATAGAAATGCTGGATTATTAACTATGTTAACAAAGATCATTTCATATCTTACAATCTTGCAGTTATTTCAGATCATCTATAAGCACTGTTGGTGAGACAGTCTATGGTTTAGATCTCCTGCACTGATGATGTCATTACAATCTCTAGTATGTGAAAAGCTGATGATTGCATCCTTCAAACATACTGAAGTCTACAAAAAAATAGCAAGTTGTGATTGCTTCCACTTTTATTGGCTCTAAAACTGAAACATGATTGAGGTAATGCTACTTTGACACTTTTAACCCATTTATTATTTCTTTTAATTCAGACTCTCTTAACAAAATAATGACCAAACACGCCTTGTTTGCAGATTTTTTTGCTTTGCTTATGCTAGGGCCTACACTTGGATTCAATTCCCAATACACCATTCTTTAAAGTAAAGCTTCCAATTGGGGCTGAAAAAACAAAAAGGTTTTATGATGTCAAAGAACGTTTTATTCTCTAGTTCTTTAGAAAACCATCTGTACTGGTGCCCAAAACCAGTGCAAAAAACACATGCAAAAAAAGCAGAAACGAGATAAAAACATTGCTTCTGTAGTCTGTAAAAAAAACCAGACAACTTCCGGCAAATTTAGATTTGCTCTGCAAGTAGTCTGGCAAAGAGCTCATTCAAGCCCATTTCTAATCTGTCGAAATCGAGGCACCAATCAGAAACGTTGGGGCGGGCTTTACACAATGACGATCGCTCTGATTGGTTTTAGGTCTATCCAATTGCGCCCAGAGGCATTTGCGCGACGTCCGTTGGTGAAGCGCACCAACTTTTAAATGCATTATTATATTCAAATTGCAAACACATGAGGACAGTCTCCATGAAAGACCCACTGGCAGATGAACGTGCTACTACATTTCTCTCCGAAACGGTGGGAAATTAAATTAGATTTAATAGAGGATTTTAACTGTGACAAGATGATTGACAGGGCAGTTTACGTGACAGGATGCACGCGACAGATCCGTCCGATAAAGGTGAGTAGTATGTTCCAAAGCTTGCCTACTTTTTTGCTACACATTCAAAAGTAAATACCTTTTCTTCACAAAAAGAGTACATACTTTTATGGCGTAGTGTAACTTAGGCGAATTGGGACGCAGCATATGGCTTTACACGATGACGATCGCTCTGATTGGTTTCAGGTCTATCCAATTGCGCCCAGAGGCATTTGAGCGACATCCGTTGGTGACGCCCCTTTGGAAATGAGTTATTAATGAAGCTTTGCCAGACCATAACTCAGTTACTACTGAGAATGGTCTGGTTTTAACCAGGCTATGATTTCCTTAGCTTTTTGTTCAAAATGTTGCTTTTTTATTAAACTTACCCACTTTCAAGTAAAAATGTTTAGTTTGTTTGTTTTGTTTTGTTTAAAAGAAGAGGCTCTGTTTCTTTCTTCTGATATATTGCAAGTTTAGATATCCATACAACAAAATATTCTGGGGGCCATGAAATTTTTGTGAAAATGATAAAAAATGCTGCTTTTTTTTTTTTTTTTTTTTTTTCGCAGGTGGGGAAAGAGTTAAAGAACCCAGAAACCAATATGCTGATCTGAAGAACCTATAATGTAACATCAAGAACTTTTCGCACTTTAAGAACACCTTTGGTTCATCATAAGAAAAAAAGTAAACCTAAGGTGCTCCAAATAACCATTAAGGAACCTTTATTTTTAGTGAAAAGCAATGAATAATGCATACATTGTGACACTAATGTATTTTTCTTCTATTGAAGTCCTGGTTTCAGATGGAACTATGAACAAGAAGTGCACTTTAACACCGAAACCACTTCCTTGCAAATGACTCACTCAATATTTGCCATGATGACAGTGTATCGTTATGTGTGTGTGTGTATGTGTGTATGTGTGTGTGTTGTGTTATAAACACAGCAGATGAAAAATATTATGGTTCTGTCACTCATTTCTGAGATATTTCTGGCGGTGTTCTGCACAACCCCGGTCGAGAAAAACGAGAATCAAAGAGGAAATTGACATGACAAGGATTCACTGTGACTTGAGTGGGCTTTAAATGAGGAAAAAAAGTGTTTTGTTCCAGTTGACCAGAATCCGCATCCAAAATTCTGTCATAAAGAAATGCGATCCGTTTCTAATAAACTGGGCAAACAAAAAATCTACAGGGGTAAATATAATACTATGACCATAATAAATATAAGCAAAAATTTACATTATTAGTATCAAAAAGAAGGTTTGCTTTTTGGCGATGAGTAGGCTAATTTTCAAATGACGAACAAATATATTCATTGCTGCTGTCATTTGGATGTCTTGATTTGTGTGGGTTCTTTGTGGTTCAGCCAGCACAGTTGGGCCTGTGGGTGGAAAGACACCTCCGGATTGAAGATGCGGGATTAAAGTGAATTATCAACCCTAATCTATGATGTGGGCTGTTTCAGAATAAATCCAGATTTTAGGCAAGGCCGTGCTATCGATTAGCTCATATTGAGCCAGATGCCCCCTCTCGCTCTAATCCAGGACTTGTTCAATTGTGGAAGGGGGAATTAAAGGATTATTGGAACACAATGTAGTGCTGCGTTTCTTATTAAAATAAACGTCTCTGGCCTTTTTCAGTCTCAGACGCATTTAATAATCCATTTTAATCATGCAACTCGGAGAGAGGAATTGTTAAGTTTTGCTGGGTGTTCATCTGTCTATTGTTTAGTTTAGCAGGTTATAATACTTTTTTTTCCTGGTTATATTACACATCAACTTGAAACCTTGAGGTCTCAGCACACAAATTGCTTTTATTCACGATTTGACTATGTGCCTCATTTGCCTGATGTTTTCCAGGAAGTTCCATGCAATTAGGAATGTAGGAAAATGCGTATGGCAAGAGCCCTGAAATAGCCCTATTAAAATGATTTGAACGGACCAAGAAATCTATAAATTACAGTATTCAATTACACATGTATATCAGAACTTAAAAGCACAAACTTCAATAATAAAAAAGAGCTCTGCACTACTACAAAAGCTGTCACTGGGACAGAACCCTTTAAAAAGGTTGAATATGTACCTTTAAGGTACTAATATGTATGCTTTTGGTACCAATATGTTCCTTTTAAGGTAGTAAAATGCACTCTTTAGGCACAAAGGTGTACATTTTGAAAGGGTACCATATTTTGTACACATTTTCTAAGAGTGTGCACATAACTGAGAGTGACAACAACAGCACAAATAAAAGCAGCAAACAATAAAACAAACAGTAATCTGTATAATAATTAAAGCTGCAGTGCATGTTGGGAACTCAAGCAGGCATCTATCACAGCTATATGGTCAGTCCTCTGTTGGTGCTTTCTTATAGGCTATATTAAATGCAAGTCTTCAATCGTTGCCATCTTTAAAATGTGGAAATGAGTGTAAAATAGCAAGTTTTATTTCTCTCTTTTTACACAATGTGCCACACTCTGTGTTAAGTTCATTATATCTTTCTTTCTTCCAATCCAATCCAATCCAATCCAATCACTCTGAATTTACTTCAGTCAAGTTGAAAAAATCAAGTTGAAACTCATAGCATCAAGTGTGAATGTCAAAAATGATTGTGATAAGTCAAATAGATAACAAGTTGGTATAATAACATACTACGATTCTACAAAAGCATTAGAGCATCTTAAAGGCCACTGAAATATGATGGCATCACTTCTCAAAAACACAACATGATGGCATCACCAGGTTATTCAGTTATTTATGCTTTACCGCACAAAGAAAAATACCCATGACATCATTCTCTGTAAAAACACCTTTTTGACCTTATAAAGGGAAATTCATGCTGTTGGCCTATACACTGAGAAGTGATGCTAATGCTATAAAATGTAGGATGTAGGATAGTACACATAACTATATTTCCCAAATAAACATTAATTCATTCCTGCAAGTCAATGTGTTTACCTCGCAACATAAAGTTCCCTTTAAAGTTTAAAGTTTCCCCAAACCTACTTAAATGTGTAATTCTGTCTAATTAGTATTGGAGGCCACGTATATTTGTTTTCATGCTCACGTCGTGACGTCCAATGACATTACGTCACAACGGCGTGAATGTAAATGACATTATTCAATCCACAACGAACGGTCACCCGATCTCTGCGACCCGAGGCTAAACTATCTGATTACCTTATGACATAGGCTATCGCATATCTCAACTAACTCACACTGCACATCTAGAAGTGTTTTTGCGTTAACGATGCTTTAATATGGATTACCAGTCATTTACAAGTTACATAATTCACGACGTATGCGAATTATATAGCCTAGCCTGCAATGACTTCCAGAGACCTGAAAGCAATTCAGCCTATTCACTGCAACCCAAAAATCCTCCACTGCTACATTTGTGTGGTATGTAAATCCATATTGTCACATATTTTGTAATAAATCAGCCTATAGGTAGGCAGGTTACTTACTGTCCGATACTGAACGTACTCAAGCTGCGTACTGTTGCTATGGTTACCTCCTCAGAGGAGAGCAACTTCTGTTTACTAGCTTCTATTTGGCCGCAACGATCTATATTACTCGTATAGCCTAAACTTTTGTGGCCCCTAAAAAAGTTGTAGCCTATATAACGCTGGTATACTTGTTTACTTGTCTAAATATATAATATTTGGACCACCCATCCATCTGTTTTGACTTACTTTTGGGGGTTCATGCCCTCATTAGCGGCTCAACCTCTTCTCCTCAGGTGTAGTAGTAACGTTAGCCTATATGAACTCGTATTGTTCTTCTGCACTTATTTTTACCTTCATGAAAAGATGTGTTCGGTCTCAACTATGAAGGCACAATCTATGTCAAGCTTTATTGAAGCGTACGTCAGACTGCTTCAACACATCGAAGATTTGATGAATTTCATGAAGGCTATTGTTGAATTGTCTTATAGGTTACTAGCCATACGCTTTTATTAAACAAATGCTTCTTTAATGGGCCTGTTATCTATATATGATGATTTATATGTCTAAAAAAAGGCTATAAAGAGACTTATTCGAGCTCATCTTTTCCAGGTCAGACAGAGAATTAACGGGAAAAATAATTTCATATCAATTCATCTCGTCGTCATCAAATGCGTGACTCCATTTCCCCTTTATTACTGCTGCGAGTTTAATCCGCCCGTATGAATTCACGGATAAAACCCTCAAGGATTTAAGGAGACATCCACTAACGTAAAGGCTAATCAAATAAATAACTCGTATTTTGAAGAATATTGATCGCCTTTAATTCAAATTCACCATAATCGATTTTATACATTAAAAAATATGGTTTAGGCTATTCATTCGTCACGTAAATAGCTTATTGAAACTGTGTGGCTCATGCACTGTTTGATTAAGGAATAATATGCGAATAAAATGTTATCTCCCGCATTCAGCACAGCACAAAGCGAAACAGGAAATATTGTATGAGCATGTGAGATACTACTGTACTTTACACACTCTAAAAGTATTGCAGCGGAAAAAAATGACACCGACGTCGGCAAACGACAACTTTAAATTTAATTCATTAAACCACGTCCAGGTGCAGCGAAAGAAACGAAAACTGGATGCGTAAACAACGCGGTTTTATTTTTTCCTTCTTCAAAGATTTTGCATGGCAGTTTTAACACACCTTAACCCGCCATGTTGAAAGTGGATTTGACACATGAGGAACGAGGATTTCGGACCATATTCCGCGCACCTGAATCGCACGTACACCGACCGGTTCGTGACGTTCAAAAACATTTCTATGAACACCACCCGAATGTGTAAACTTAAGTGTTGATATTCACGCGTGAACATTGTGTCCTTTGAAATCGAAAGGAGGTCAAATGGCAGTTAGAAAATAAAGTCAATAGTAACAGGGCGAGAGTATCTTTGAGGAAGAACGCGACACGAAAATATCGCTTGTTACATAAACGTTATTTTTCAACGACATTTTCAGCGCGCGTCTCTTCAGATCGTAAATATTAATATCGACATAATCGAAAGTGCGGTCGCTCGACATTCGTGTTATATATAAATAAGGTTACTTTATTGTTCGGACCGTTTTATCAACTCTTGCGCAGAAGCTTGTGTAGCCTATATTTCTGACTGTTACAAACAACCTCCAAATGTTTTTAACGAGGAAAAAGCGTCTGTACGCGGAAATTCGCGCATAGAAGCACGAGTCCGTGTCAGACAAGATTACTATTACAGAATGAAGTTCATGCGGATAATGTAGTTTTTACCTTATGCGAGTTTTTTTCCGTCTATCCGAATTGAGTGATCCGGTGTTCTGGTTGAAGCAGGAGCGGTGTCGGTGTGTGTGTGTGTATGTGTGTCCAATATGGCATCATCCCGCATCTGCGCATGTCTCAACATCTACAGATTATTTTCAAGCCGACTCCTTCATTGACCTTTACAGTTGCAAAATTTGTTCTGCCCATTATAAATAGAAATAGGCCCGAGCCCCCGCCTCCCTCGTGTGGGGAAACTCATGGCTGTGTCTAAAATCTTGCGAGCCGTCTGAGTGGACAGCATTTGGGCATTCATAGGCGCGTGCAGCACTTTTGGGCATCAGTGACGCATGCATCGTTTTTTGGAGCTATTGTAAATTTGATGGCCAAAAAGAGGCTGTCCAAGTACGTGCAAATAAGGCTGATAAAATGCTTTCTATGTAGGTAACACAATAGGTTTTGAGACACTGACAGTGTAAACAAGAGGGGGCTGCTGTTGCAATCTCACTTGTTTTTACTTAACGCAAAAACAATTTGACAGCTTTACATTTTCAAGCGTCTTACTGACATATTTTAACGTATGGTTCAAAGTGATATTTTATGCTGAAACCACTCAAAAAAAAGAAAAAAAAAGGAAGAAATAACAATACTCTTCTGTTTCCATAGCCTATAAGACAATAAAAATAAAAATAAAAAAAAAACTTCACAAATAAAAGTAGAAAAATGATTTAAAGTCATGTGTTCAGTTCATTAGAGTCATGTTAAGTAATTAAAACAAAATAAGTTTTGTCATTAGAAAAAAAAAAAGAAAAAAAAAAACTGAAGTAAGTTTCACAGAAAATGAAATGGTTATCATCATTCATCACTTCACTTTTAAAAATAAAGGTGCCAATTTTTCTATTTGAATGCCATTTTCCAAGAACCATTTTTGGTTCCCCAAAGATCCTTTCAGTGGAACTTTTTTTTTTTTAAGTGTAAAAAACCAAATCTTTCCCACTAAAAATAACTTTTTTGTGCAAAGGAGAGGTTCCATGGAGGTTCCTCATGGAACCATCAATGCCTAAAGAACCTTTGTTTTTAAGATAGGAATATGACAATAATATTATGTAGACTACACTGTAAAAAAGCTATAACATGCAATCCTATATGGTTTAAAAGTTTGTTGTGTAACCAATGAGGTTTAATATAACATGATTGATGTTTTTACTTTAATGAAAGCTTTTAATTTAGATGTTACGACATGCAGGTTTTTTTAGGGTTAACTAGTTAACACAGCTTATTCTAATAAACATTACAGTATATCTTTAAAAATGTAAATTAACCCATGTATAAATAATAACATATTATTTTTATTAATACATAAAGCATTCATTTATTATTGCAATAATTCTGTTTAGAAATGACCTATCTCAGGCATATAAATTCAGTTCTCATATTGTCCTCCGTTGCCCTCCTGTGG
The DNA here is from genome assembly GCF_951802725.1 of Rutilus rutilus. Classification (NCBI taxonomy): domain Eukaryota; kingdom Metazoa; phylum Chordata; class Actinopteri; order Cypriniformes; family Leuciscidae; genus Rutilus; species Rutilus rutilus. The sequence goes on along the minus strand of NC_140212.1, from coordinate 18,844,817 downwards.
TAACCATATTTATTGCTGTACTAAATTTAAAGTCACATCAATATAGTTGACACTATAAATAAGTGCACTTTAATGACTTTCAATAGGACTGGTGCAGAAGTAGGGGGTTAGTTTATCAGGCAAAACCATCAACACTCACTCACACATATAAACACTCTCCTGTACACATTCTGTACAAGATGAAATTCCTTGTTCAGTAAAAAAAAAAACTGATCTGATCTAATAAGCACCTCTTAGTGATGTTACAGTAACAGATGGTTCATGCCTTGAGCTTAATCTACAAGAGGAGACTTTGACAAGCTCGTCCAGGGACAGATTACCATGAGACCTTGTGAGAGGAGATAGACAATGTGGGTCAATGCTTTATCCTCTCCATGCTGTGGTGTAGTACTAAAAAGTTTTGACTAGGAAATTAGCTCTGGATATTATCTGGTTAGCCCAGTTGTTACCTTAAAGAGCTAATTCTACACTCTTAAAGAAACAGGGTTCATTTGGGGTTATGACCTCTTGACTGAATTTTAAAGAATCATTTATGCCAAAAATGTCTTAATGATTGTATAATACTTTCATGTTTAATGAGTTATTAATTTTTTTTCTAGTGATAAAGTATGTTCACAAGCTATTTAATTCAGAAAATTCGATCAAAATAAATTAAATGAATTGAAACAAAAAATAATTCATTCATTAAAGCTAAATCCATAAAATGATCCCATGGGAATATACTGTATGAAGTGGCTGACAGAACTGTTAGAACCTTTTCTTCTGAGTGATACCTGATAAAACCCTTAAAATGACTTCCATCTGTGTAACCTAATCAGTTTGATTGTTATATTACAGTAAATCATTTTTGGCTTGAATAAAACAGTTAATTTAGATGTTAACACATGAAACAAATGAACAAATATTTTTACTGTGTATATTTGCAGCCACTTTTCTTTTATGATCACCTCCATCAAAATCTCTAGTTTTACTTTGCATGTTTCATGTCCAGTCTACAAAATGTTCAAAAATTGGGTCATTAAGATAAAAAAAAAAAATAGTTAAATTGATCAAAATTTACAGTAAATACCTGTACTATTATAATGTTACAAATGATTAGCGTATCAAATAAGCAGCACGACTGTTTTCAACATTGATAACAATAAGAAATGTTTCTTGACCACCAAATCAGCATATTAAAATGATTTCTGAAGGATAATGTGCTGTTTTGGGGTAATGCGAGTTACGTAATCAGATTACTTTTTCAAGTAACTGGTAAAGTAAACGCATTACTTTTAAGTTTACAACAAGGTACTTTTTCAAATTATTAATGCAAGTTACTTTGTTTTCCCATTAATTGACTGACAGGTCTTCTGACCCCTTGTTGAAAGAAAGTTAAGTGCCCTGTGTGCGCTGTGTGTCAACATGATGGTTATTGTAGTTTTAGACTAAATGTGAGCACGCATTTACTCATCTCACTTGTACAAAAACAGATTCAGAATAAAAACAGTAAAATGCCAACTCTGAATATTACGTAATCCTGCCATGATGTTAAAGCACCCCTATTATTCTATTTTAAAGGGTCATACTTTTTTTTTTTTTGAGGCCGCATCAAAGGTCAAAAAACACTTCAATCTTCTCATAATATACATTGCACGTCACCTAATTTCTTAGGGTCTAAAAATGGTTAGTTTGAAGATTCAGTCTTTCTCAACCCCTCCTTTCCGCGATCCTACTCTGCTCGGATTGGTCAAATGACCCGATCTGTTCACTGTAAAAAATATATAAAATAAAAAATAAGATCAATAAGTTATGACAACATATGTTTTTACATTACTTCAGTTTAATGTAATTTAAGTTGAAATTACTTATACAGCTTAGTCGGTTGCATTTAAAAATTCTTGTCATAATCTTCAGTTAATCATAATTTTCAGTTGGATCCCGCTCTTCCTCATCTCTGAGTCACCAAACGTTACAGGATACCTGACCAATACCCATGGATCCAGCAGATTAGCTTGTGTGCCTTCAGTGGAGGAGGGACACCACTGAAGGCTATACAGAGCTCTTTTGTGCTCTTGCCAGCTGTGTGGACTGGGAAGATAAAGTCCTTCAGGGCTTGTATCCCTTTGGACTCAACAAGCCTGTTAAATCATGTCTGCCAAAAGGCAGATGTGACTTAACATTGGAAAAGTTAATTAATTATGCTCTAAGACTCTGCCTCTCTTCCTACAGTGTGGGATACATTGCTTCTCCCACATTAGGCCTCAGCACTTCCCAGCCTGTGGTGGCATCCTGTGCTACCTCATGCTCAAAGAGGAGAGGGAGAAAGCTCCCTAGCCCGGTGGTCTCAGTTTTCCCAAGTCCTGTGGTCCCAGCACACCCTAGCCCAGTGGTCCAAGCATTCCCTAGCCCAGTGGTCCCAAGACCGGTGGTCCCAGCACTCCCTAGCCTGTTGGTCCCAATTTAGGTGGTCCCAGCACTCCCTAGCCTGTTGGTCGCAATTTAGGTGGTCCCAGCATTCCCTAGCCTGTTGGTCCCAATGCTCCCTAGTCTGGTGGTACCAGCACTCCCTTGCCCAGTGGTCCCAATTCAGATGGTCCCAGCACTTTCTAGCCCAGTGGTCCCAAGTCCGGTGGTCCCAGTGCTCCCTAGCCTGGTGGTCCCAAGCCTGATGGTCCCAGCCCCCTAACTCCAGTGGAACCAGTGCTACCAAGCCTGGTGGTCCCAGCACTCCCTAGCCCAGTGGCCACATAGGTCTCAAGCCCTGCAGACTTTGCTTCAGTGGTCCCAGAGTTCCCAAGTCTGGCGGTCCCTGCTTCGGTGGTCCCAAAGAGCCCAAACCCAGTGGTCCCTGCTCCAGTGGTCCTAAAAGTGCTACCCCGGTCATTACTGATTCATGTGATGGCTACTATCATTTTGTTTGTCTGCGCCGCACACACCTCCTCATGTGAAGTGGCTGACTCCGCTGCAGCTCCCCCAGAGCTCACTTCAGCCCTGGAGCCACACAAGCACAGTTCTGTCATGGCCATGAGTACCATCTCTGAGTTCCCTGTATTGCCTGCTTGTACTGCCATGGACAGGAATGCAGTCTCCAAGTTCCCTGTGTTCCCTGCCTGTATTGCCATGGCCAGGAGTACCATCCCTGAGTTTCGTGAGTTCCCTATTATGGCCATGAAGGCTGTCTCCGAGTTCACCCTTGAGTGGTCTTCAGCTACACCATGGCCTTCAGTTTTTCCTTCCTGCTCCAGCTCGGTTTTCTGCTCTGTCGGCTCTGCCCTGGCCTCCTGATTCCCTGTGGTCTTCTGATCCGCCATGGCACCCGTTTCTGCCGAATCCATCTTGGTCTCCATCTCCGCAGGCTTCACCATGGAAGGCAAAAAACAGTATGCAAAAGAATATGTCCAGTATTCATGAAACAGTTAGCAAAAAGTAACCAGATGACTTACTACACTTCTGTCGAGATTCTGAGGTGCAGCTGATCTATGAGGCCATGAAGCGACACAACTGGCACTGGTACGTCACTTGACAATGACAACATGTAGATTTCATTCATACTACACATTCATACTATATATAGAACATTCTTTTTTAACAGTCACAAAGTAATTATTCAAAACAAGAGAGTATGCGATTTCAGACACGGCAAAAGACTATGAACTTGATTAAATAATCAAAATAAAATGTTTATGATTAAACTTCAAAATAAAAGATATGAACTCAGAACATCAAACATAATTTAACAAAATCTACACAGACATGACAACAGCTCCTAAAATGCACATGGTCTTCTACGCCACATTGTAAATAAAGTCAACCTTAGTGAAAAATATGCCACACAACTGATTACACCTCATTGTCCTAAACTGTCCTATGAAACGGTTTAATGTCTTTTAAGTGAAATCTATTTATCTGATTTTGAACCATATGTATTTTTTTCTGTTTATTTACATGCTTCAGTTGTACTCCTATGCTCATTTATCATGTTGCATGACTTAATATCTTTAGAGTTACGGATCAGTGAAGCTGAAACAACCAAGCAGTCCCACCCCATTACACTCCTTTTACTGTGCGTCACGGCTGAGAAGAGGCTTTATAAAAAAGAAAAGAAAAAAGGAACATTGAATTTATATACCTGACATGCAGAAAATGTTTTTATGAGAGGTTAGTTGGCATGATAACTTCTGATAAACAACTATTTTCCAGTGTTTCATGAATGGTTTACTCATGAAGATGGATTTTTATAAGGTTCAAGAGTTGACCTGAACTGATGCGTCACACAGGTATGCTAACATACAGTGGATTTGATTAGAACAACTGACTCTCTATTTCCTCCTATTATGTCCAATATACTTCCGTCAATAACTTTTATTTGTAGCTATGGATAAATATACAATATTCATAAGTAGGCGATATGATGAAACTGTCAATTCCATTTAAATTCCATTCCAAACATTCATATGACTAATATCAATTTATATTGTCTACAGTCAATCAATTGTGAAGGCAAATTATCTAAAATAAAAGTAACTTGTCCTGCAATATGCATTCACATCAGCACATGTGTGTTAGGGGGACAAAGGGCTCCAGGAAATTTCAGCTGCAGGAGGTGACGTCAGCAGAGCCGCTTTCCCCGTTGTTGACTCAATAACAAGAAAGAAACTGACCTGAGTGAAATGCTTTATGTTATGCCACATCGCTCAACTTCAATACGACTTTAACAGCTCGAGCGGTGTATATGCGATCTTTGTTCATCAGTCTGCCGTGCGAATTTCTTTGTCTTCTGGCTAGTGAAGTTATATGGAAAACCCGTTTAAGTCGAATTCCCGAGGATTTCGGTTCCACAAAGGATCCCATGACTCTTGTTCTGGTTTTAAAACGCAAACATGTTAGTTTTTATGAAGAGCAGAAGAAATATGAGTGCTTTGGTGAACCCGGAGTATCAGGGCTGTGTGGACGGATCTCTGATGGACGGATTCAGTGTTTTTATTCAGGGTCTGTTGGCTGTTCTGGCTTTCAGCACTTTAATGTGTAAGTTTTCCGCATTTTAAATTAAACTAATGTTTCCGCGTGATGACGTTTTCTATTGTTTCCTTTTAAGAATATGATGCAGCGCGTGGCTATAGTGGTTGGTTTGTTTACAGTTATGTTGTAGCTATTATATAGGCTACTATATCGCGGTATGGGGTAAAGTGATGTGTGAAGTGGTACTTATAGTAATTCAGACCTTTTTTTACTGTAGACCTACTGTCTAGTGTATATTGTAAAATAAATAACTGCATGTAGTTACCTTAAGCACTTGATTTGACTTTTAAAATGACGTTCGTTGATTTGAACAAAACAAAAATATTTACCAAAAAAATACTGTGCAGAGAAATTTTGGGTTTAGTTATTCTGGTTCAATAGCTTATGTCTGTAGGCTATTATCTTTTTTTTATCTTCATGGTAATCTTTTGATCCGTTTACTCTTCTCATTGTGTGCTAATTCAGGGTCTGAAGTGTTTAATCCTCGAGCAATAAAGAAACGTCATGACATTTAATCAATAGCGCTGCGCGTTACAATATCATTCACCATATTTCAGTTCTTTTCTCATAGCCTACACATCATTATTTTCAACATGACTCATGTTCCTTTAAAATGAGGAACATGAGTTATGCAATTTAAGATTTAATCTATAATCTGTGCTGTCAGGATGATGGTGACCAGCATCTAATATTACAGTCACCTGGCAACAAATTGTATTTGCAGCTCAAACAATAATGGAAAACGTGCAAATATTTTAATGAATTAAATATAGTTAATGAAGACTTGAAAAAGTATAAATATTTCATTAAAAAAGTAGTTTTATATCTATTGAATCTTTAATATCTATTATGTCTGTACAATATTATCTATTAATCACAAACTACTGGAAAAGTCATGGAAATTAGTTGGTAAAAAAACATTTTATTTCATAAAATGTAGTTTCTAGTGCATCTAGTCCAACAGAAATAATTGCCTAGACTTTGTCACTCAAGGTAAACATGAATTTTGACATGAATAAAAACTTTAGTATGAGTGCAACAGGACATTCAATGAAAAAATATGCAGGGAAGGAGTTGATTTTATCAACTGGGAATTGATTGGATCATGAACAAACCAGAGTTTGCTGGTAAAGAGCTGTTTGATTATTGATTGATATTATCCAATAGTTAAGAGACATCAGCAGAAAAGGAGGAAGATTAGGAGGAAGTTGTTACAACCTTTTTTTTGTTAAATAACATTCACCAATCATTCATTCAGAATAAGACCAGAAATGTGAATTAAAGGTGTGTTCACATTAGAGAAATTTTGTGGGCAAAAAAAACAAAAAACGGATCCGTTGCCTATTGACAATAGTTTAGCGAATCACAGATTACACTTTCAAACCAAGCAGCTTTCTAGTTCAGCTTGACCCTGTTGTGAAATCTGTGTGAGGAAATATTTCACACATCATTCCCGATGTACTCGAGCATTCGCCAAACAACAGTAAATGAATGCACCTTAAAAAGAAAGCATGCATTTCACTTTCCACACACAAACAAAATCTGTTCTTCTGAGGTATACAAGCTTTATTCAAAGATAAGATTCCTCAGCTGTGTGATAGCACATGATAACAGCACTCACTTCTGTAGCTCATGTGATGGCCCCAAACCTCATATATTTTCCATTTCAGCTGGAGGGCCCGAGTCATGTGACCTGCCTTACTAATTTGAACCCTAAGGTCCAGTTCAGAGTTGTTTCTTTCCCAATATTTAACTTTGTCATGTGCTCATGCAGTCCAAAGATACAGTATAGGTTAATAGTTGGTAATTGTGAGCTAAGCTGCTATGCTAATCAGTGAATGTGGTGGTTGTAAACAAAGCCTTTTTGCGAAGAATGTTATTTACAAAGGTGCTAATTTGTGGTGATGCTGTTGCTGTAAGATGTGAATAAAACCTTAAACTTTAGCAAGTAACTTGTCCCGCATTTGTAGTATGGACATGAATGATAATTCAATGCGACAGTGTAGCATTGACTACACAGTGTATTCAGAGACCAAAATGTAATAAAGACGTGCTCTTTTGACTTAGACCACCTAGCAACATACTAAATACCATAGTGGTGATGAGTTTGGTATCGTTCACATTTTCGTTAGAGGATGTAAAAATTAACGTTTTCTAATTATACTTCCCAAAAGCAGTTTGTTTGTTTTGTGGTCATGCACTGAATAACCCCAAAAACATGGTAAATTACCTTTCTAGAGTTACACATTACAATGAATCTGTGCTGTTCTTGTTTATTATTAAACTTTTTGCAGTGTACAGAGAAAAATACCCTGATCATGAGTTAGCCTATTATCAGAGGAAAATACCCTTGAGCGTGAGTTATTATCACGGGACTGATTTGCATTCATTTGTTTATTGAATAGCGAAGTTACGTTTTATTTGTGTTTTCAGGAAAGGCGAAGAGAAAACGGTCTTAAAAACAAAGGGAGAATTTGTGACATTTGTACTTTTTCAACTCTTGGCCTGTGCTTATGCTTGTGTTTTTACTGTATGCACTTCCTCTTTGTTATTCTGGGCATTTCCTGGCTTCTTTTCTTTTCTTTTTTCTTTTTGGCTGCTTATCTTTGCTGACGTCATCGCTGTTAGTTTCCTCAGACGTTCAATAATCATCCTGCTTCTGTTTGGCTGTTGATTACAGACTAACCGTTTGCATATGTGAAAACGTCCCTTAGATATGTCGTTCAGCTTCGGGTGTGTAGGTTTGTGAGCTGGTTTGAGACGGAATTTGTGTTAAACACAATTATCCACTCCCTTGAAAGTCATTTAATGACTAATTTTGTGTCTATTTAGTTCAATTTCTTTGATTCGCGTGTTGGCATGTGTGCTAGACTATTACAAAGGCAGTGATGGAGTTAGTCTCAACAGAACTTTATCCTGAGTTCGCCCAAAGTGTTGGCATTTCCATTTTTGATATTCAGCATATGTGACCCAGGATTTTTGAGCCCGATCTCACGGGAAAACGCACAAATTCTACGAGGTGGCTTATTCGTACGAATTCATACGACCTGACTCGTACTAATTAGTACGTTTTTTGCAAAATCGTACATATTTTACGAATTGGCCAATTCGTATGAATTCATACGAATGACCTACCCCTGACCCCGCCCCTAAACCTACCCATCACGTGGGTTTAGACAAATCGTACAAATTCGTACGAGTGAGGTCGTACGAATTAGCCAACTTTTTATCATTCGTACGAATTGGTCGTGAGATAGCGTTGAATTTTTTCTGAACGCTTAATAAATAAGCTTTCCATTGATGTATGGTTTGTTAGGATAGGACAATATTTGGCCGAGATACAATTTGAAAATCTGGAATCTGAGGGTGCAAAAAAATCTAAATATTGAGAAAATCGCCTTTAAAGTTATCCATTTATGTTCACGACTGTGCTGCATCCACTCACAAAAATACATTTTTTATATATTTAAGGTAGGAAATGTACAAAATGTCGTCATGGATCATGATCTTTACTTAATATCCTAATGATTTTTGGCATAAAAGGAAAATCGATAATTTTGACCCATACAATGGCTATTGCCACAAATATACCCGTGCGACTTATGACTGGTTTTGTGATCCAGGGTCACATATATATTCAAATGAGCACAATTGAATCATGTGACACTGAAGACTGAAGCAATGATGCTGAAAATTCAGCTTTGATCACAGGAATCAAATAGGCCTACATTTTAAAATATATTCACATAGAAAACAGTTTCACAATATTACTGTTTTACTGCATGCAGCCTTGGTGAGCATAAGAGACTTCTTTCAAAAACATCCATGTTAGTTTCACTCTAAATATGGTTTAATATAGCATGATAACTTAAATCAAAACAAAAATGTGAATATCATTGCATCATCAGTGATTGCACCATTCAAACGTTTGCGGTTAAGTTATCATGCTATATGAAACCATATTTAGAGTGAAACTCACATGGATGTTTATAACTTAAACATTATTCATGCTAACAATATCTTTGTCTTCACAGTGAAGAGGTTTCGTGAACCTGTTGGAATTAGAAGACCTTGGAGGATCTGGTAATTAACATTAAACAATAGTAAAGAATTATGATATTATGATAATATAATCTCATTCTTTCGTTTTGCCTGCAGGATCTTTGATACGTCTAAGCAAGCCATTGGTGCTCTTTTCATGCATTTTGCCAACATATTCCTGTCCACACTCACCAATGAAGATCCCTGCTCTCTGTGAGTCGGTTATTACTTGTTTGTCAAGTTTTATTGCTTTAGCCCGCAATTACACTAACCGTATTACCCTTTTCTGTTTTACAGGTATCTTTTGAACTTCCTGTTGGATGCCACATTGGGAATGCTGGTGATCTGGGTGGGGGTGAAGGTTGTTTCCAAGATAGTGGAACATAAACACCTAACACTGCTAATGTTCGGAGAATATGGTGAGATGGTTAGATTAATTGAAGCTAGTCGTACACTTTAAAAAAAAAAGTTCTTTACTGATATCTATGGTTCCATTCCCCTTTCGATTGCACAAGAGGGTCTTAATAGCGGAAAAAGGTCCTTCAAAATGTCCTTCACACTAGAAAAAAATGGCTCTTTAAAGAACTGTTCGTTTAAACGGTCTTTGGGAAATCAATTGCTGCAGAAAATAACAAACATTTGTAACCTTTATTTTTTGAGTGTTTTGGTTGAACTGAAGTTTAAAGGGGTCTTTTTAAAGTTCAAGTCTGACCAGAAAACATAAACCTCATGTCATGTCACCACCAGAGGGCGCTGTATGTTATATTTTTCAAATGTGTTTTGGTAGTTTCCCCACACTTGCTTTTTTCCCTCTCTGGGATTTCCTTGGCAAAAACACCATAGAAAAAGAAAATTACACACACACACACACACACACACATATATATATATATATATTCACATGCACATTCTGTGCACATGCACATAAAGCAGATGGAATACGCCCATCGTTTCACATGATTTTGGACAAACAATTGTTCATGAATGCTTTTCTGCTTAGGTCAGCTTTTGAATCCCTGTTTTGACACTTTGCCATTTTTAAATTGACCAGAACTTTTGGAAGCTGACCACTTAAAAGGGCTTGCATGCTAAAAGAAATACTGCGTGGATAAAAATACCAACATTGTTACATTCATTAATGTTAAATAAAATTACTTTTTACATATGGAAGAAAAGGAGTTCCTTATAAATAATAATTCATTAAAAGCATCAATATATTTGCCAATCTATCTTTCAATTAATAATCATTATAATTTGTCAATAAATAAATATATATATAGCCTATATATATACATGTTAATAGTGTTAATTAAAATGCAGCTTGCGATCTTCTACTTTGTTTACATTTGCATTGTTTACCGTGCTATGGTGTTCTTTTATTTTTTTGATGTTTTTTTCTTGTATTGTTATTTGATGTCTTTTTTTTTATGTGCTTTTGCTATTGATGCCTTAGCAACTACATAGCAATGGTGTCCATTTTTGCAAAGACAAGCACTTTAGAAAACGTAAATGAATCATAATTCACTTTTGAATGTCTCTTTCATTGGTTTAGGTGATCCTCCTCGGGTAGCGGCTTGGTTGTCACAGTGCTCAGTGTATTTACTCATCGTTGCTCTGGAGAAAAGTGTGGTCACTCTGGTGCTGCTCGTTCCCGGGTGGACCAATGTAAGATAAACATTCACACACTCAAAGTTTCTATTATTGTTACACAGACTCACCCCATGGGCATCATTTCCCTCTACAGTATTTAGTAATACCAGGATGGACAGAACTAAAATCTGTTTTTGTTTTATTTTGAAATATATACACTGAACAAAATTATAAACGCAACACTTTTGTGTTTGCCCCCATTTTTCATGAGCTGAATTCAAAGATCTGAGACTTTTTCTATGTACACAAAAGGCCTATTTCTCTCAAATATTGTTCACAAATCTGTCTAAATCTGTGTTAGTGAGCACTTCTCCTTTGCCGAGATAATCCATCCACCTCACAGGTGTGGCATATCAAGATGCTGATTAGACAGCATGATTATTGCACAGGTGTGCCTTAGGCTGGCCACAATAAAAGGCCACTCTAAAATGTGCAGTTTTATCACACAATGCCACAGATGTCGCAAGTTTTGAGGGAGCGTGCAATTGGCATGCTGACTGCAGGAATGTCCACCAGAGCTGTTGCCCGTGAATTGAATGTTCATTTCTCTACCATAAGCCGTCTAGTACAGTATATAGTACTGGTGAAAAGTTTGGAAACATTGCTATTTTTTATGTTTTTGAAAAAAAGTCTCTTATGCTCATCAAGCTTACATTTACAGTGCTATGCATAAGTTTAGACACCCATGCTAAAGTTGACTAAAAAGAGGAATAAAAAATCATCTTTTGGAAATTGAACTTAATGCCTTAATTAAAAAAATTAGGAAAAATCCAACATTTAAGGACACCAATTTTCTTTGTGAATGAATAATGTATCGTAAATAAATAAATGTTCTTCCTTAAAATACAGGGTGCATAAGTGTGTACACCCCTATGTTAAATTCCCATAGAGGCAGGCAGATTTTTATTTTTAAGTATTTTTAAGTATTTTTTTTTTAGGATACTATGCATCCTGATAAAGTTCCCTTGGCCTTTGGAATTAAAATAGCCCCACATCATCACATAGCCTTCACCATACCTAGAGATTGGCATGGTTTTATTTCAGTTAGCCTAATAGCTAGTTTGATTTGCATTGAAAGATGATCTTATGGAAAGTACCCCATGCCAATCTCTAGGTATGGTGAAGGCTATGTGATGATGTGGGGCTATTTTAATTCCAAAGGCCAAGGGAACTTTATCAGGATGCATAGTATCCTAAAAAAAATTTTTTTTTAAATACTTAAAAATAAAAATCTGCCTGCCTCTATGGGAATTTAACATAGGGGTGTACACACTTATGCACCCTGTATTTTAAGGAAGAACATTTATTTATTTACGATACATTATTCATTCACAAAGAAAATTGGTGTCCTTAAAGGTTGGATTTTTCCTAATTTTTTTAATTAAGGCATTAAGTTCAATTTCCAAAAGATGATTTTTTATTCCTCTTTTTAGTCAACTTTAGCATGGGTGTCTAAACTTATGCATAGCACTGTATTTGATCAAAAATACAGAAAAAAATAGTAATATTGTGAAATATTATTACAATTTAAAATAATGGTTTTCTATTTGAATATAAAATATTATTTATTTCTGTGATGCAAAGCTTCATTTTTAGGATCATTAATCCAGTCTTCAGTGTCACATGACCTGTGACATTTTTTTCATTGATGAATAAAAAGTTAAAAAGAACAGCATTGATTAAAAATAAAACAATTCTAACAATATAAATCTTTACTATCACTTTTTTTTTTTCAGATTAACACATCCTTGCTGAATAAAAGTATTAGTTTCTTTAAAAAAAAAAAAAAAAAAAATACAGACCCTAAACCTTTGAACGGGAGTGTATATTGTTACAAAAGATTTCTATTTTAAATAAATGCTGTTCTTTTTTAAACTTTTTATTCATCAATAAATTCTGAAATTTAATGTGTTTCCAACATTGATAACAAATCAGCATATTAGAATGATTTCTGAAGGATCATGTTGAAAATTCAGCTTTGCATTACAGAAATGAATTATATTTGAAAGTATATTCAAATAGAAAACCATTATTTTAAATTGTAATAATATTTCACAATATTACTGTTTTTTCTGTATTTTTGATCAAATAAATGCAGGCTTGATGAGCATAAGACTTCTTTCAAAAACATAAAAAATAGTAATGTTTCCAAACTACATTTCTTGATACATTTGACGAACAGAAATGGTATGGATATATTCCTGTCTAATACAATGACATTCGTAAGCATGACTTAAGTGCCAAATATTGTGTGACCATCGAATGTTTCAGTGCTTGTGCTTTTCCTGCTAAGACAGAACACGAGGTCAAACACCCTGCAATAAAACAATAAAACTCACAAATCTGAAGTGGAGATCTCAAAGAAAGAGCATAGGCCTTGCCCAAACTTCTCTCCTTGCGTATCTATGCATACCCCTCTTCCCACTCCGTCACCTTTCGCCCTGACTCAGGTCACTGAAAGTTCACGAAGAATGTCTACATACCACATATTATGCGTCTTGTGACACTATTGTTTTATCCCTTTCATGTTTGGTATCATTTTAAATGTCTCAGTGGACCAATGAAGGGAGCATCATCTGGGACCTTTTGTTAACCGTCTATCACTGACTAAGAATGCTGTATAAACGTGACTATGAAAATTACACTTTTTTGTGTGAGCATGCATATAGTCGCTGACTTAATGGAAATAGTTAACCCTGCACCCTCTGACTAAGATAAGAACTGGCGAGTTTGTGTCCGTGAGAGCCGTCCCGGCTGGTTTGAGACGAATAATTGAAAAGTATTGGATACCCAGAATAATCAAATATCTAAATGAATACAAAATTGATGATTAGTTCCTAATTAGAAACACAGTCTAAGTTTAATAATCTTTTGAAATCAGAGTCAGCACAGAGTTAAGCACAGAGCTTGAGTCAAATTGAAACTAAACTTTAACAAATTAAGAGGTCTTTGCAGAAATGCAAGTAAAAGTAAAAGTAAAATGCCATTGGATTCTGTCGTTGGGCCTATGGGTGGCCCTTTAACGTGTGTGAAAAAATAAGTCATTAAGAGACAGTCCCATCTGTCTCTTTTGTTCCCTCTCTTTGTTTATGAATGAAAGCAAATAGACAAATTACATACTGTTTTGACGTCCTAGTGTGGAAGGGTGAAATAAGGACAGTGTGGGAATAATGAATAGATAATCTGTGTTCTATTTCTTCTATAGAATTGTTTTAATTTCAGTGAAAAAAATTATTTACTTGCTTCCTTAATACATGCAACTTCAGACTTTTATAAATTATAAATATAAAGTGTGTATATGTAAACCAGATTTCATATTATTATTATTATTATTATTTATTTATTAGATGGCTATGCATGTTTCTAAGTGCTGACCACTGGTGTTTGTGTGTGTTGTAGCTGGAGGAGGTGGTGCTGGACTACATCCCAAACCCACAGCTGGAGTTAGCCATCGTCATGCTGATCGTGCCTTTCATTGTGAATGTGAGTCATTCAAGAATAATGTATGACATCTGTCCATCCATCCATCTGTCCATCAGTCCATCCATCCATCCATCCACTTATCCATCCATCCATCCATCCATCCAGCCACTTATCCATCCATCCACTTATCCATCCATCCATCCATCCATCCATCCATCCATCCACCATTCATCCATCCATCCATCCATCCATCCATCCATCCATCCATCCATCCATCCATCCATCCATCCATCCATCCACCATTCATCCACTTATCCATCCATCCACTTATCCACCCATCTATCCACTTATCCATCCATCCATCCACTTATCCATCCATCCATCCACTTATCCATCCATCCACTTATCCACCCATCCACCATTCATCCACTTATCCATCCATCCACTTATCCACCCATCCATCCATCCACCAGTCCATCCATCCACCCATCCATCCATCCACCAGTCCATCCATCCACCCACCCATTCATCCACCCATCCATCCATCCATCCACCCATTCATCCACTTATCCACCCATTCATCCACTTATCCATCCATCCATCCACCAGTCCATCCATCAATCCACCCATTCATCCACTTATCCATCTATCTATCCACCCATCCATTCATCCACTTATCCATCCATCCATCCATCCATCCATCCATCCATCCACCAGTCCATCCATCTGTCCACCCACCCACCCATCCATTCATCCACCCATCCATCCATCTATCCACCCAACCACTCATCCATCCATCCACTCACCCACCCACCCATCCATCCACCCATTCATCCACTTATCCACTTATCCACCCATTCATCTACTTATCCATCCATCCATCCATCCACCAGTCCATCCACCCATTCATCCACTTATCCATCTATCTATCCACCCATCCATTCATCCACTTATCCATCCATCCACCAGTCCATCCATCCATCCACCCACTTATCCATCTGTCCACCCACCCATCCATTCATCCACCCACCCATCCATTCATCCACCCACCCATTCATCCACTTATCCACCCACCCATCCATCCATCCATCCATCCATCCATCCATTCACCTATTCATCCACTTATCCATCCACCAGTCCATCCATCCACCCACCCATCCATCCATCCATCTATCCACCCACCCATCCATCCATCCATCTATCCATCTATCCACCCACACATCCATCCATCCACCCATTCATCCACTTATCCACCCATCCATCCATCCACCCATCCATCCATCCATCCACCCATCCATCCATCCATCCACTTATCCATCCATCCATCTATCCACCCACCCACCCATCCACCCACCCATCCATCCACCCACCCACCCACCCATCCATCCACCCACCCACCCACCCATCCATCCACCCATCCATCCACCCGCCCACCCATCCATCCATCCATCCATCCATCCAGTCATCCATCCCTCCCTCCCTCCCTCCCTCCCTATATATTTCTTTATATAATATATTGCAACTTGTGTTTCAGTCTATTATGTTCTGGTTGGTGGACAGTTTAACAATGCGGAAATATAAGAAGATGACATCTCTGGAAAGCTCACATGACTGTCCAAAGCAAGTAGAGGTGTTGCCACATGAAAGCAATGATGAAGCTGAGGTGAGAATATTCATATGACGTCTCAATAAATGCACATAAAAAAATCGGTCTCATTCACTAATAATTGTGTGGATACTTAGTATTTATAAGCACAGGAGAGTGCTCACAATAGCATGATGTAAAAAAAAAAGTTGAATTTACTCATTTGATTGAAGCTGAAAATGTTTTTTAATTTGACAGATTCAACCTGGAAACTGTACATTACATTACACCAATGAAAGTTGTTTTTAATGGTAAGACTAAGATCAGGTATAAATAGTTCTTTAAGGTAACAAATGCACATTGTCAGCCCCTCACGGGCAACTGCCACTTAAACTAAAACAAAACAACAACATCAATTTAATTTAATTGAAAATGCTGTCATAATATCATCACTCATGTGCATTTTTTTTATGCTGGGTTTAGCAATCAGTATGGAGATCCAGGAAAAAATGAGTCAGTAACAATTCCTCATGACCTTGTTCCCCATATCTGTCCCTCTGGACATTTCATCCAAGTTAAGTTTAATTCAGTGGTTCTCAGCTGGTTTGTTTTTGGTCTGTTTTGACTGCATAAAACAGGAAAAAACTAAGCTAAATGCAAATAATAAAAAGCAACCATCCATACAACATAATAAATTGATTTACCTACTTTTAAAAGGGAGGAGAGTCAAATCTAAGGTTATTGACCTGAAAGAGCATGCGTTCAGTCAAACTCCTATGGTATTTTTGTGCAAATTCATCATGGATTGGTAAAAACTGTCCAAATTAGACCGATGACAAATTTGGAACATGCACTTATGCTCAAAAATCATTAAAAATAAATAAATACACAAAACAAAAGGAAACATGACTACATTAAATACAGATTAAAAATTATTAAATAAAATAATAAATAAAAAATATATTGTTTTCTGCAGTGAAATGTTTTCTGTGGAGATTTCTAATTCATACATTTTCCAATTCCAAATTCAGCCTATTTTAGAATAATAATTTTGCATATTGCAGTTTTATGGTAATATTAGTCAATCAAAATGTTTTATTTTACAGATATTATTGTTTCTTTTTTACAATAAACCATTTTGGTTATTGTGTTGGTCACCACTTGATGTCCAATTTAAAATCTGTGTCCCGAGCAAAACAATTTGAGAAC
The DNA here is from genome assembly GCF_951802725.1 of Rutilus rutilus. Classification (NCBI taxonomy): domain Eukaryota; kingdom Metazoa; phylum Chordata; class Actinopteri; order Cypriniformes; family Leuciscidae; genus Rutilus; species Rutilus rutilus. Next base: position 18,827,908 of record NC_140212.1, on the reverse strand, counting down.
CACTGGAAAATTTTTGTTTGTTTGGTTTCTTGTATTAGTTTGGCTTTATTCTTGCGTTTAATTTAAAATGAAGTCGCTCAGCTGAAATGAATGTTTTGTTTATGGGGCTGTATATGAATAGTTTGATTGTGTGTTGTATTCTTCTTCTTGAATGGTGGGATTGTGCTATATGAATGTGATTACAGGACAACCTTTTTTTCCTTTTTTTCGCCGTTCGACCAAAGACCTTTCCAAAGGCCGCTAGCCTCTAGGGTCAAATTATCTCCATTTGTTGAGCAATATGGGGTCTTTCCAATCTCTTTTACTTTGTTTTTCTCCTCTCAGCTTTTCTTTTTTTCTCATCCCTTTTTCCTTCACTCCTCCAGTACTGGTAGAGTGCCAGCTGCTCACAAATCATTCATTTGTTCAGCGATAGCAGTGACATTTGGAACATGTTTCCATAAGCTCATGCTATAGAGAATGAATTCAAATCTGTGGAAAAGTATGTTTGATGAGTCCCAATATGAACGAGAATGTATAAAACTGGTCTACTGTCAATCTTCTGCTGTATTCTTCCATCTGTGCTTATGGTTTTATAGTCAGTAGATTTATGCTATACCTATAAAATGATCCAACTCACATGAACGGGAAAACAATCATTTGTAAGATCTGGCCAGGCTGTTCAGTTGACCTCAAACTGTGTTTATATGTTTGTGTAGGTGCTGCTAAAGGAAGATGAAGATGATAAAACAGTATGTTCTGAAGAGGAAGAACACGACTCAACAGAAGAAGCATTAATACGAGTCTGTATGGAAGTTTAAAAAACACAATATACCCAATACCCTATATCTCTGTTCCTAAACCTAGAGAGCTGCCTTGGTGTTTACTACCTACCTTCTAAGGCAGCTTCCTAATTGAAATGGAACTCAAGTGACTGATTTGGAACCTTCTAATAGGTAGAAACTCCACAATAGAACTTTTCACGTGAAGTACACTGGAGACTGGACTCAAATGATTCCAATAAAGTGTGGCGTTAGCATGGTGCTAAGCTAGCAACACAACACTCAATACTTGACACAAGACTAAGTATGAAAATTCACGGCACACATAAAATGTTGAGTAAAATTCTCTTGTTGAGAGAGTGCCTTAAGAGCTTTTCATAAGAAGTACACTTAGAAGAGAGGAGTATTACAATTGATCCCAATAGAATGTGACATTAGCATGTTGCTAAGCTAACAACACAATGCTTTAATAAGTATACAAATTCCTTTAGTTTTAGTTAGATTTAACTTTTAAATTGGTATTGAATGAAATATAAGTATATATATTGTCAACATTTCTCTCAGATCATTTGCCATCTTAAACATTAATTTAAAAAAATTAAGGAAGTCTTTGTTTTAGGGCGCGTATCTATGATACCTTAACCCAGCAAATACATGGTATGGTTCCTAATTGGTTAAGATAATTAATAGCATATGAGTTATTAAAGGGTAACATTATCCTCCCTCCACGTCCTTTAGAGTTCACACTTCTAAGTTAATTAAAAGTAGAGAAACAGAGACAGATGAGAGAGGAGGTCTAGTGTTTCTTCTGATTACAGACATTCAGACTTTTAATTTGAAGTCGAAACAGCTCATGTCAGTACCTGTGATGAACACCTCACTGTAAGCACACTGTCTACAACCACTTTCCAGCTCTTGACACACATGCTAGAATGTTTCAAATCTGCAAGACTAAGTCTTAAAACCATTTGTAAATAAGTGAAAGACCAGGTGATCTTTGTGTTTTAACCCTGTAAAGGTTAAACAATGTACAGTATTCATTTTTTTTTTAATTGTGTTTTTGTACTTTTACGCATGCAACATCATGCATTAGTTCTGATTATCAATTTTGTACAAAATAATGATGTACAGACTAGTAACTGTAAATTTTTAGCTGTTAAATTATATTGATTCTTCAAAATATTTGCAATGTCAATATGCACATGCAGTCAAGTCTTTTATTACGAGCTTGAAACTAAGTTGTGAAATGCAAAGAAATACTGCTTGTAATAAAAAGAAAATCTAGTACAAAATTTTTAGCAGATGTATGTCACTTGAAGTAGATTAATGATTTTTTTTTAAAGTAAGATTTGTGTTTTTTTTTTATGTACTAATTGTTTAATTTAAAAAATAAGGCACTTAATGCCATTCTTTTTTGCTTAATTTGACCTGTGGGGTCAGTGATTGGTAATTTTAAGGTTTGCACATATCTTTTTGTATTGTGTGTGGATGCATTTGCAAATTTTTTCGTTATCAGTAAGTTAGTCACGTCTCCAGAGCACTTTTAAGAGCAACTACTTTGCACCTGCCAACAAAGTCCTGTGTGACAAAAGGGCTCTAAGAGTTAAGCAAACTTAGGGAAGAACACCTGGAAGGGGTGGGTCCAGCAACCATTTGACCCCAGTCTGATGACAGGGGCGAAACAGGTCATACTCAACCAGAAATTAGAAAAAAAGGTTTCTCAGCTGTTATGGGTAAGCACCACTTGGGCTATTGTGGTTTGTTTAACATTTCTTTCTCTTTAATAGAGTGGCACAATTACCCACTTTTTATGTAGTCATGGTTCTGGAAGTATTCATCCCATTAGTTTTCTCTACACTGTAAAACAAAAGTTGCTGCCTTAACTTTTTAAGTACAATCAACTTGGATGTTTAAGTCATTTCAACTTAAATTACATTAAACTTACTTTAATGAAAGAAAGTTGAATTTAAATTAAAATTTGAAAATTGCATTACTTATTTTGATGAGTTAAAGCAATGTAAAACATATGTTGTCATAACTGATGATGTAATTTTCACAGTGTAGGCAACATATTTCAAGAGATTTAATATACAGTATATCGAGAGAGAGAGAGAGTAGAATTAAAACAATTATTTATGAAGAAGTTTTAAGAATGTATTATTGAACTTTCGTTTATTTTTCATTAATAAGGATGTACTTTTTTTTTTATAACATCAGTAAATCAAAAGACAAAAGTTGACCTAAGTTTCCTTACTTTTTTTGTTGTTGTTGTTGCTGTGATTGCCGCTTTTATAACAGTGTTGTCTCTGATTGGTGGATCTCACTTAAGGATTATGGGTAGTGTAGTACTTCAAAGAGAATTCAACAATAAAATGCTTTGTTATATGACGTTAAAATTAGAAACATATTTCATAATCTCAGAGGTAGTTTTTTCTTGTCAGTAAAAATCAGTTTCTCTATAGAGATTCTCACTTCTGCAACCTAGCTCTTTACCTAAAAGAAGACAGTCTATTGTTAAAATTGTATTTATTAGTACAAAATTAACTGTCTTATTATATTAACTAAAAATATACAGTATATATTTGTAGATGACTACAATATAAATAGTGAAGTAGTATGCCCACACATCACTGAATATAAATCATGTACTTAAAATACTGCTTTTGGATCTTTGTGATGGTTTTTAAAGTGTTTGTGTAAGTATATTCCAGTCATATATATCATATTCTTTCTTTCTCTCTCTCTCTCTCTCTCTCTTTGTGTGTGTGTGTCTCAGTGTGTGTTGGTTCCATTAACCCAGTCTCCTATGTCAAACAGATGTGACACAACATAATCGGCGTATTGTCCATCGATCAGTTTGGCCGCATTGTTTTTGGCAAACCAGCAGTCTACGGTCTGCTTTCCAGAGTAGATTCGTCTGCTCTTCTTTATGACGGCAACAGTACGATCCTTCACCTTTAGTGCCGGGTAATTGTGTAGAGTGATATTTTCCCCTAGTGTTTCCCGTGTGATGTTTTCTCCGGCCATGCTGACATTTCCAGGAAGCTGTGTCAATCCAATCTCTTCATACAGGAACTGGCCTGTAAGTACAGAAATATTTCTCTCTTTTAGTATGTATACAATCTCTTTGCATTTGTAGCTCTGTTCCAAAACCTAGTGTCACATTAGCAAAATTTCAGCGAGAAAGTTTTGCAGGCAAACAAGGTCCATCATCAATAGTGTAGCAATGTTTGAAACTCAGCTCACACAGAAGTCACTTTCAAGCCAAGTAGCTTTCACATGACCAACTTGAACGTAGCGAAATCTGACGTTCACCCTCATGCAAAACTTCAGATCGCAAGGTTTCCTATTGAAATGACTGGATTTCGGCCACAAGATTTTGCCGAGCAACGGTAAACATGAGCGCACCTTAAGGCAGCAACACATGTTACTGCTACAAACTCAATGAGAAAGTTAATCCAAGATGGCCGACAAAGTGAGAGAAATGTGGCCTGTAAATATACTTTTTTTTAATTCAGTGCTAAAAAGTAGCAATTAAAAAGGTTGACTCATTCCAATTGACTATTTTATTTGGTATACTATGTCTTTAGAGTATATCAATGTTAGCTTAGCAACAAGCTAACACCAAACTTTAATGGAATCAATAGTGCAACAGAAGTAAAAATCCCATCAATTTTCTCCCTAGAGAAGACTTAAAGACAGACCTATTGTGAGCTACGAGGTTAATTGATGGTATATGCTTTTGTTGAATCCATCAGCCTGCATTATTGCAAATAATTCGTTTTAAATAATCATATAACAGCAGAATTGCCCATGATCCTGCAAAGAAATCTTCAACAATTAGAGAATCAAAGCAAAATGTGGCAAAATCACACTTTAGCGCTCGCCCACTCCCATGAAGCACTGCAAATTTAAAATCCCAATGGGAAAAATACTTCCAGCTCCAAGGCCACTGAAAACTACACAGTGAATCGAGTCTCCGTTATGCTGGTCTTAACTGTTTTAGCTGGTTTCTCAAATTATCAAACTGGCGTTTAGCTGATTGAGCTAACTGGTCTTCAAGTCTGATCAGTTGACAAGTCCTAAAACCCCCTTTAAAACCAGTTTAACAGCATGGCCAGGCTGAGACACCAGTTAACCACCTTGCCTAGGCAGAAAGATAGCTCACTAAGTTTGACAACAATGTGTATTCGTGCTTACCTAACAACCCGTGTGTATCCTTGCTCAATCCTTTGCTGTTAGCGATGTAAAATCCCAGGTGATCTCGCTGATAGGGCGCTGGATTTTTGTAATGATGGAATAAGATGACAAACTGGATATTTCCTTGGATGGTTACAGTCAGGTTTGCGTTGGCAATAAGGACCACAGCCAGGTTGGTGGTTTCAACTGAAATGCTGGAGCTGGATGGAAGGATCATCCGGTCACGGTCGTCCAGTATGACCTTTTGTGGGGTCACTTCAATATAGGAGCGCCTCGGCTTATTGGCTACTATAGTTATGCTGTTGAAATATGTCCTCTGTTCTTTATGACTGCCGGCTGGGGCTGGAGCACCAATCAGCGCACCGTTCACAGTCACGCCTATTAGAGACAAAATATGTAAATTTTTATGGATATGTAAATTTTAAACTTCATAAGCACTAAATAAGAAACACTGGCTTTGGTGAGTGAGTAAGCTAGATAGTTAATGAGCAATAATTTATAAAATAATACATGTTTTAAGGGTAGCCTACGTTTACACAACGACAATGTAATAAAAACTGAACGTTTTTCCTTTGTCTTTTTCGCATACAGACGACAATGTTGTCAAAACAATCCCTGTTCACACAGATCCATGTAAACGACTAAAAGCGCTGTAGTATTCATGCCAGGCCAGTAGTTGGCGATGTCACTTTGTAATGAAACTACGCGCCTATAGATTGAACACGTAATACACACATGTGCATGACGTCACCATTTTCACAAATTCTTGTTTTTGTAGTTTACATGGAGACCATAATGGTATTGTTTCCAAAACCCGCTTTCAAAAGTTTGCTTTTCAGGCCCCCAAAAGCCATTGTCGTGCAAATGAACGGCCAAAATGCATAAAAAGTTCTAAGTTGAAAACAGTGTAGTGTAAATCATCCCTGAATCTTTATAAAATATATATTTTTGTTTAAATCTAACACAAGCAACATGAACAAATCAAATCACAGTGATATATGGCCCACTGAAGTAATTAAGCGAAATTAAATAATTGAATTGGATATTGTTATTGTACTGAAGCCAAAGAAAATTATTAATAATAACAATTATTATTTCTACCCTAGCCAATTTAATTTATTTTATAAAAATATTTTTATTTTTATCTATTTTTATGCATGTATGGGTTACACCATTTTTAAACAATAACTATAATTATTACATATAAATAAAAATAATAACTATAATTATTACATATTAATACATATAAAATATAAATTACATTTATAAAATCTGCAGTTTATAAAATGTTTTAATTATAACTATAGATATTAAATATTGAATCTTTATTTGGCCAAGAATTGGCAATAATGCAAAGCTCACATAAACAAATACTTGCAATACTTAAAAAAAAAAAAAAGAAACAACTCTTTGTATAGTTTTGTTGTTTACCTGAGTGTTTATGGTCAGTCACCAGTCGCAGGATGTGTCCTGGCTCCCCATTAATGTTGAAACACACAGTCAGTTTACTTTGAGGAATCTCCACCACAAAATGAGGGTCGCCATCAGCTAAAGACAGATAAGAAGATGATGTAGGAGGGTCACCGTAATTTTCACCGTAACATGTTTTGTTGATCCTGGAACAACATTCCTGTCTGACAATGTAGTCCTAACCCTATCCCTAAACCTAACCCTACCCATAAGTTATCCCTAAAATCAGAGAGGAATGATATGTGAATAACACTGATGTAGAAGAACCTCACCCTGGTTCTAACCCTAATCTTGATATAAACAGTAAACTTGTCCCTCAAATTTGATTGGTTACTGAAATGCTGTTCCAGGATCAACAAAGATGTTTATCCAGGAACATTAATCATGTTTACAAGAAAACATTTTGACTTGAATATGGACCATTTGTAAATAAATGAAAATAAATCAAATTATGCAAGCTTGTTGGTAATGTGCAACCCAAACAACCCCTGTGAATTCTCTCATTTAAGTATGCAATATTTTATATGAGATCACAAATCATGGCAATAAAAAAAAAGTGGCTTTTCAAAGCTTTCAGATTTAACTGGAATGGAGGGCAGTTTTACTCATCTTATAAATGCATGTATCCATAGTACAAAGAGTGAAGAACGAGTTACACCCTAATACTTAGGGGTTTGTTGAGGTATTGCATTTTTTCCCATCAGCCCCTCAAACACAGGCATGTGAATTAGAGCCCGTACACAACTCTCAGTAGCAATTAAATGCGCTTTGATGAGGCCACTTTACCTGAACGCAACAAATTACAAGCCGCACAGTCCATGTGAAGAGACTTTCAACTACACTCACACACATTCACCCTGAAATGCAAAGCAGATGTAGAAAAATGGAGAAATACCGGATGTTTTGGATAAGGTGACAGACTTTTTGGCGGGTTTGCTGACGCCACCTGGAGATAAATGGAAAACATTGAAATCGTCATGGAGTGTTTGAGTCACCTTAATATTTGCAAGACCGATTGTGTAATGGCAATCATAATGACCCTAAATCTGATCTAAAACAAATGTTTTGCTTGCGGTCCAATTTAAATAAACACACTTGTTGCTTTGGCGACTGCAGGAGTCGACTTGGGCGGTTCATTCCTGTGCAGGCTCTGAGGTGTTAGACTGTTGTCGTCGTCTGACAGCTGATTGGATGACTCAGGAGGGGGCGGAGCCTCTGTGGCCTCTGGCTCTGTCTGTGCTAAAGTTCCATCGGCCAGCACTTGTGGTTTCTCCACTATCATTTGCGTGAGTGGCGTGAGGAAATTATACGTTAACGAAAGATTTGTAGCATGTTGCGTGTAGTTTTCACGCTCTCCGCTCGTCTGGCTTCGCAGTCGTCCTTTTAGCCCGTCTTTAACACTCAGATATCCCCACAGTCGCTCCACGTAACCTTCCGCGTTCGGACCCACCTCTGCTTCCGCTAGCCGCCGTTCGGTTTCCTGTTCTCGCTCGTGTAGTGACACGTCTTTCTCCAGCACGATGCTCTTCTCGCTGTTGCTGGCGGTCACCTGAACGTGCAGCGAGTCTGCGCTGCGATTGGCCAGTCTTCCGGCTACAACGAGCTCAGAGCCGTTGAAGTAGTTTGTGAAAAGGTTCTGGGTGATGTATTCCACAGCATCCTCGGAATATTCCACCCGGATGTCGGATAACAGCGGAGTGCCAATCTCATCGTAGAAGCTATAGAGAGTTAGTAGATGAAAGAAAGGAGAGGAGGAAAGGAATAATAGGGTCAAAATGCCATAGTGTTGCTTCAGATTGTGGGTTAATAAGTCACGCATTCTTTACGTTAAACTTGTTAAGCTTTTAGAGTGGGGCCCATTGTTAAGCCTTGTGTAAAGATTTCTGACTCCTAATGGCATCTCATGTAACTTTTGACCTTTAACCTGGACTTTAAGTGGGGCTTTTTGTCACAAAACACCACACAACATACTTGACCCATAATATTAATGGTTGCAAGCAGGGCCTAAAACTAACTTCACATGCCAATGGCAAGAGGCCAATGCGCCCATAAATATTTTTTACCAGCCATGAAACTGTAATGGCAGTTATGAAAACAAAATGTTCAATTACAGAAATGTAATAAAGTAATCCGATGTAAAATAACACTGTATAAATTAAACTTAGATTCATCTTTATTAAGTAACATCTTTAAAAGTTCAGTCAAGAGCAGTGAGTGTTTTTCTTTGTCTTTAGCTGTTTAATTAACATTATGGACAGACGGCAGCAGGCTTATATTAGGCTGCTGTCACTTTAAGACCTAATGTATGGGTCCAATATACTGATACACGTGTTTTCTCTCACAACTTTTTGTTCACTTAAAGGGTTAGTTCACCCAAAAATGAAAATTCTGTCATTAATTTCTCACCCTCATGTTGTTCCAAACCCTTAAGACATTCGTTCATTTTCATTTTTATTTTCGGAACACAAATGAAGATTTTTTTAATGAAATCTGAGAGCTCTCTGTCCCTCCATTGACAGTCTACGCAACTACCACTTTCAAGCCCCAGAAAGGTAGTAAAGACATCATTAAATAATCCATGTGACTCCAGTGGTTTAACTTCAATTTCATGAAACGACGCAAGTACTTTGTTTGCGGAAAAAAAACACACTTTACCACGTTATTTACAAGATATTAATCTCCAACGCACATTCCCGAAAGCACCACGACGGATGCGCGTTGTGTTGGCACGAAAGCAGACGTTGTGTGAATGCCCGTTGGAGATTAATATTTTGTAAATAAAGTGGTAAATGGTTTTTTTTTTTTTTTTTTTTTTTTTAACGACATGAGGTTGAGTAATTGATGACAGAATTTTCATTCTTGGGTGAACTATCCCTTTAAGACATAACTGACTATGCTTACGAGGATACTTGCCAATACGGGGATTTTCAAGCACAAGAAGATGTGAAAGATAGTTCAATTCAGTATTCGCACTGTCTTAGACACAGAAAACGTCCCACTCAGCGAGTAACGAATTGAGTTCCCTTTTGCGTCTTCTTGCACTAAAATATTTCAATTGGCAAGGCTTAAACTTTCATAATAATGCAGCGCTGGCCCGTCAACTATCCCACGCGGCGTTATTCATGTTTGTTCACATTCATGTTCTCACAACACTGCATTGCTAGAATTCATAAAAATATTACCGGCCAGTTGGCGATTGACACCTTTTCATATACACGCCAACGCTTGTAATAATATATATAATAATTTACTCGCATTTGGCGCTTGGCGAGAGTGATCATTTTAAAGTTGTTTTGAGTTTTTTCGTTTTGTTCTGAGAGGTTGATAGGGTGTTGCTAGATGGTTTCTAGGGTGGTTATTTACTTGCCCATGTTAAAAAAAAGTTTTGTTTTATTTTATTTTGTTAGCATTACTGGCACTTTTTACTTCTATGCACCATTGTGTTGAACTATGTACCGTTGTATTGCCTTGTGCATAGCAAAGATTTTAAGATTCCTTTAGGCTTTAATCAAATCATCTGTTATTAACACTTTAAAATAAGGTTGAATTTTTACCAACAGTTAATGCATTAGGAATTAACAAAAGCATTCACAGCATTTATAAATCGTCTATGTTAATAATGTTAATGAAATAGATTGTTCATTGTTTAATCATGTTCATTCATAATCCATTAACTTATAAGTTAAACCAATTGAAATGTGCATTAATGTAGTAATTAACATGAACCAAGATTTATAAATGCTGTAAAAGTTTTGTTTACTGTTTGTTCATGTTAGCTACTGCAAAGTAAGGGATGATGTGAAGTCAGCTGGTCATTATCACAAAATAAATCTGGATCCTGATGCGGAGGGGGTTATTTTACATGCATTTTTATTTCTCAAATCTCATTTGCGCTTGCGCAATGAGAATTGCGTATGTATTCAAATAGGGTGCGCCAAGTTTGATGTCATGGGTGGAATCAATTGTTGTGTGTCACAACTGATCCTAACAGTCGTATGGGTTTAGAACAACATGAGGGTGAGTAGTGATGACATTTGTATTTTTGCCTGAACTTACGCTTTAATTAGATTAGTTCACAAACACACAAAAATATGTTGTTAATGGTGACCACATGTTCCTCACCCTTTGAGCATGACGCTGGCGTCTGCGTCCTCTGGGATTCTCCTCATGGTTCCACAGTTCTCCAGGGACATCCTCTCCAGGAGCCTGTAGTCCACATCATCCCCCATCCCAATAGTGAAGAGGCAGAACTTCTCCTGCACTGCTGCTTTGGTGTTGCCAATGATGGTTGGACTCTGAACTATGCCCACTGTGGGCCGCCCATCAGTCAGGAAGATGATGAGCGACACGCTGTTGTGATGGGACTCTTCTTTGCTGGACAAGTAGTCCCTGAGCAATGCAGAGCCTGTCTGAATTCCACCATTGATGTCAGTGCCTGAGGAGTTTTAAATAAAAGAGAAAGTTTTATCTTTAATTTATTTGTAAGTTTGAGTCATTTTAGTATTTCAACTTAAACATATTCATATCAACATTTTCCTTTAGTTTAAGTTTTTAATTGAAATTTATATTCTAGTTAACAAAAACAACATAATGATAATGTCAGATTTTTTAGGTGGACTGTTCCTTTAAATTATTTAAATGAGATCAGTGTTTTTGAAATGTGTAACAGGGAGTGTTTAGGAGTGTGTAAGGTTTTCTACCTCCAGTGGGTGAGATCATGTAGATGAACTTCTTGGCATCACGTATATTGTTGGGTGTGACGGGCACCAGTTTGCCCGGCTGCCACACACGGATGCGATTGGAAAAAGTGACAAAATTGAAGTGATCGTTGGGCCGCAACTCGCGTAGGATGGTGAACAGAGCTTCTTTGGTCTGCGTGAGAGATATTAAAAAGAGAACTGTTGAACTCTGTCATTTTGCTATGAGATGGGTGTGTGTATCTGTGTGTCCAACAATGAGATCACAAGAACCAGCTGGGGGAAAGAAAAAAAAAGTGGCACAATATCATTCCCTCTTTGAGGGAACGGCACACTACAACTCTGAAAACTGAAATGCTGAATATAAATTCTTCTCAGTGTGGAGAACTGATTGCTTCAATCTGTGTTGACGACAGAGTATGTTACCTGTTTGATTTTGGTTCCAACCATGGAGGCGCTGGTATCAATCACAAATACAACATTTTTTGGCACGACAGGCAGGTCTCTGGGGGCAAAATAGTGCACAAAATGTCCATCTAGCACCTGAAAGAAAGCAGATACTTTTACAGGCTTTCGATCTTTGTAATGTGTGTGTGTGTGTAGACAAGCAAGCAATGAGCTCAGTGAACGGGAGGAGTTTAAAGTTTTTAGTGACCTCTGAATTAAAAAATGTTGGGAGAGAAGAAAAGGCGACATAAAATAAAAGGAAAAGGAAGGCAAAAAAAATACTTAAAATACTGTACTACAATACTAATGGAAATCACTGACACTGCATGGATAAAGAAAACAAATTATACAATAAAAGTACACTCGCTGGCAACTTATTAGGTTCACTTATTCAACTGCTGGTTAACCCAAATCCATGATCAGCAAATCGCATGGCAGCAACTCGATGTTTACACGACAAAATTTTCAACTAAGAACGGAAAACTTTGGTTGGAGTTTTGGCTCTTCATTTACATGACAACATCGTTTTGGGGGCCTGAAAAAGCAACTTATGAAAACGGGTTTTAAATTCTCTGTGTAAACTACAAAAAACCCCGCAAATTTGTGAAAATAGTGATGTGTTTAGTCTATAGGTGCGTCATTTTTCTTTACAAAGTGACATCGCCAACTACTGGCCTGGCATGAGTAATACAGCGTTTTAAATGTTTTCACGGATCAGTGTGAACTGGGCTCATTTTGACAAATTTGTTGTCTGTATGCGAAATGCAAAGGAAAAACGTTCCAGTTTTTAGTACATCGTCGTTGTGTAACGCCAACTGTGTGATGCTATCATGTCAATATGGATCAAAATCTCTGAGGAATGTTTCCAGCACCTTGTTGAATCTATGCCATGAAGAATTAAGGCAGTTCTGAAGGCAAAAAGGGGTCCAACTAAATCGGTCGGTGAGTGTATATTTTTTGTAATGTTTATTATTATACATATTAATATAATATAATCACATTTAATGTTTTTTGTTTTATATTATTTTATTTTAATCCATCAGAATGTACAGCATAATGCGTTTTTTTATGCACTGCAGCTTATCTATAGGTAAAATAGCAAGAAAAAAATACTATTTCTAATTTAAGTAATGCCTTTCCATGTAACTGCGTGTAAATATCTGTTACTAATATAGAAATATTGTGAGTGTGTGTACCTGTATATCGCCGATGCCATTTTCTCTCTCTACATCAAAGCGCACCACAAATTCTCCCAGCATGCCATTGGTGGCGATTTTGGCTTGCTGGGCGATGTTGGGAGTGAAGCTGATCTTGCAACTGGATTCATTTTGCTTGACTACTGTGGAAACTGGTGGTCCTACTTTACCTGGGGCAGAACAAGATGTAAACAGTGGTAAATCATGCACTATTTTACATTAACAACCTGTCATAAAATCTTTATTAAAGATTTAACGCTGAAAAGTGGAAAAACTGGAACTTGTGCCATCTATCTTGCAGTTCTTGAGGCTAAATTTTGCAATGTTGTCAAATATTTTAATCCATACCAGTGACAGCACATCTAAATACAAACTCAAGAATCAAATTGGATGCAGCTGTTTACCATTTAGTTTCCCAATGCCATTGGAAGATGGAGTTTTGCCATTTCGTAGGGGTAAGACTTCAAGATAAGTGATACGGGAGTGCTCTACAATAGTAACGCCCACGCTGAGTTTGCTGACCAATTGCATTGGCCTAACACTGGTCACATGCTCGTAGCGGCCCAATCGTCTCTGCAGCAGCTCTTCGTAGATCAGGAAGAACACAGCACGGTTGCGTCCAGGAATAGTGACCTCCATTCGAAACAACTCCATCTCACCCTCACTAACAGGGAGAGAGGAAAATATTACTCTGGAAATGTGAACTACTTTCCAAAGGAATCTGTCACGAGGTTTGCCAAACCACATTATGATTTTTTGGGGGGGAATATCAGATTTCTCAGCCATATTTCTCATTCACTCACAAGCAAGTGCAAGAACTTGAATAATAAACATCGCATTGCTTCTTGTACATATTGTACGATTAATAGTGCAATGAAAGTACACGTTGCATTCTCAGGCTTGCCACAAGGGGTCCTATAGCAAGCAAGCATACTGTCTTGCCACATTACTCTTTTTAGTACAACTTTTGTCATGGAGCCACAGTTTAAAGAGAATCTTTCAGAACAGGGCTGCACTTTGTTGATCATAGAACAATTGCCACCATTGGTCTCTACAGTCAACTTAGGCTTACAATGCTTTTGGGAAACGCAGCCCTGGTTCAACACCAGGCTGAATCACAACACATCCAGAGTTTAATGGCACAGACATTTGAAGTTTGCGTGCTATCTTCACCTCTGCTCTGGTGTGTCCTTGTTTTTCTTCCCATTATTTTCTCCTTCCTTCTTCACCTTCTTCTCCTTTGCCTTCACCTGGCTGGGAAAGACTCGTCCTCCCACAATCCTTTTGCCACCATACCAACAGCATGAAATGAGAATTTTTATTAGTGCCATGGAACGAGAAGTTGCAGCAAGAGGCATTTAAATCTTTCTTGTGGTTAATCATAGTCTAAACTCTCTCAGGCCCTTCAATAACCTCTATGGACTTTCTTTGGAGACTGGGGTCAATGACCACCAATTAACAGCCCACTTCAAATAGCAAAATTTAGTGTATTATACATAAAGTGGATAGACCTTCAAGATAACCAGAGTCATTCTCAGGGTCATAATCAAGAATAATTTTTATGGTTAAAGCAATTTTTTAAATAATGTCAGATCAAACCAGAATGGGGACACACATAGTGGTGCCATTTTCTTTGAGTGACCCACAAGAGACATTTCAATTACTAGAAATCAAATGGTATTTTCCAATGATATATGTATTTCCACACTTACATGGTAAAGTTGGAGATGTATGCAGCAGTGGGGATGTGGAACTGAAAGACGCCCTGAGTGGCAGCCGAGTGTCTGTTAAGCATGCTACAGGACACCGCAGTGAAGGCATAGCGGGAAATGATGGTGGTCTGGACCGACAGCTCCTGAATGTGAGGTTTAGTTTCCTGGCAGACAACAGCAAGTTATGAGCATCATTAAAATATAGCCTAGATGAATATTTAAAATAGTTGCTCTGAAAACATGAGTGATGTAGCCAAGAGATTTGCCTAAAGATCTGGGCTGATCACCAAATAATTGTTGGGTTATGTCCTTAAAAAACATGTCCCATATAGGTTCTGCCAAAATACCAATTATTGTTGATAAAACGGAAGTAAACTGTGGTTCAGAAAACAGTGAAGCATGTAATCACACTAGTAAGTTATCACAATATAAACTTTCATTGAACAGTTTAGGCTTTTCAACCAAATTTAAACATCGGTCAAAGAACTGACGAAACAGCAAAATGTAAAAGGTAAGATACATAAACATTAAATCATTGTTTGGGCCAACAAATATTGTAATTTATTTCATTTGTATACATTTATAACATTTAAAAACTCATGTAACAACTTCCCCCAATAAAAAATGTAACAATTTGCCCTGATTTTTTTATCATCATGTTAAAAGACAGAACTGGTATCATCCGAATCACCATTTTGTTTAATTTGATAGGCGTATGTACATTTTTATCTAGCCAATACCTGATAAAATAGTAATATCACACGCTAAAAAAAATGCTGGGTTGTTTCAATCCATGTTTGGGTCAAATATGGACAAACCTAACCGTTAGGTTTAACATTTTTATTTAAAATTTTAAAACAAAGGTTGGGTTTTGTCCAAATTTGACCCAAACATGGGTTGAAACAACCCAGTATTTTTTGTTTAGCGTGTGATATTACTATTGATACGTGGGATAGACAACACACTTTTCTTTTTTTCTTCTTTTTTTAGAGTGCATGCGTAGGATTGTAACACTTTCAATGTGCATAATGGAAAGATTGAACAGAATGGGACAATGTATAGGGCAGGCCCACACAATTGTGAGAGTGATAATATTGTATTTTCTTTTTTGAACAAATGAAACTGTCCTTGTTTTCCAATGGTGTTACAGCTTCACCACCTGTTACATTTCACTCCAGTTGTAGTTTGTAACAACAGCACTTTTTGAAGATGACAATTTAGTTCACCATACAGATAAGTTGTAGATTCTGACCAACTCAACTTCATAACAGACAAATATGGGAATACAATATCAAAGTCTGAAACAGATACTAGGGTGAGAATGAAAACTACAAAGTTACAGATGTTGAAGTGTTACAACACGGCCAGCCTCTAAAGCAAGCAAACAGCGCGTTTAGCGCGAGTTGCTGCCTTTAATATATTAAAGAAAGACGTAAATTCAATATTTCCTAATACAAAATGACTGTTTAACAGTCTCACAAAGCTTTAAAAACAGGTGTCGCGCGCATTTACCTTAGATAGTAGCATTTTCACCTGCCGCGGGATTCTGAGAGGAGCCTGAAGACAAACATAAGACTGGTGAGATCCGATAAAGACTTTTTTACAGTGTAGATATGATATGACCGACGATATTTTCATATATGAAATGCAAGAAAAAACATCCTACAGCATTTGAATCCATGTCAGAAGTCATGTAATCTTCTTCAAAGTCAACATCCTCTGAAAATTCAGTATCCTCAGTTTGGCACTGAAAAACCGGACACAAATACAAGACGAGGACTATGAGCAGCATCTTATTCTCCTGCACTGGCTGGTCTCTGGAGTGGGTCGAGTGTGTTCCTCAGTGGTCGTGTAGTGTGATCAGGGCGGTTATTGCGACCCACCCATCCGACAGTAGTGAAGGGTTTGGGAGGGAGCTCCAGTGTTTTTGGTGTCTAGACACTTGCGACATTCTCACTCATTTGTCTCTCAAACATGAGATTGGCCTCTATACTATAGTTGTAAGGCTTTTCTGGGCACATTGAGCAATATAGCCTAAACTGGGTAGAGTTTAAAAGAGCTGGCAAGGGTATCGATGATTTTAATGCGCTTTAAATTTTGCAGTTCCACATTGGTCTTTATTGGGTATAATCAATACTTTCATGTCATAGGCTAACAATGAACAAAAAAGACTTCTGACTTGAGTGTTAATGCAATTAACCCTTATGCTCTCCTCCCGAAGCACAAAAATAATAGGCTACTTATTAATTTTTTATATAATTTGATTTGAATATTTTCCCTATTTTTAATGCAGTTTTTGGGAGATATTTTGTAGGGTTGTTTTAATCTAATTTAAGTATACAATGAATTATATAACACATTCTTAACATTCTTTCACTTAAATACAAAATAATTTTTATTAAATACAAAAAATTATTACATGCACGAAATTGTTAAAACAGATCAAAAAGTTTCACATTGGGTGTCTCTCCCGACCTCTTGTGGAAAAAAATATATATAACATGATATTTCATGACTTGCCACTAGATGACTTTATAATCATCAATATAGTCATCAATATAGTTACAATGCAGAACGAATATTGTTCTGCATTGTAAATGTGTTAAAATCTAAGTCATGATTGATTTTTATTTGAAAACAAAAACAAAAACAACATCGTTATATTCCTAAGTATATGTGCCCGATAAAAACTGTGCCCGATTTTTTTTTTATATATATATTCTTTTGACAAATGTAAAAAAAAATCCCCATTTTCCCCCATTTCCCATTCATTCCTATGAGGGTCAAATTGACCCGCAAGGGAAGGATGTGTCACTATTTTTATTACAACCACATAAAGTCCTCGAATCCAGTAAAAAATTCCAAGTTCAAGTGCGACAAAAGCCCTTTGGTATTGGACCATTCCGATGAACACTCAATTTTTAAAAATGAAAAGAAAATGAATTTCGGGTCAAAATGACCCGAAGAAAGCATAAGGGGCTATTACTTTTACAATAATTTTTTCTTTCTCTTTGTAGGATTTAGGTAGGCTTAGTGCCTCAAAATATTATATAAGCTTGCATATTTGAATGAATGTATAATTGATCATGTTTTACTCATTTGCTGGTATTTCATACTAATTCGATTCGATGACAATTCGAAAAGATTTGATCATAATAATAAAATCGCTTTAACATTGGCAGTCCTAAGCTTCATTGCCAATGTTCAAAGTCAAGTGAGGCTGTTTGCTAAATGGATAATGAAAATTTCTTTCTTCTCAACATAGATAATATGGAGCTAAGACTGAAAAACTACGCTGACCCAGTGACCTCAGCCTTTTCTTGTAGGGTTTTTTGTAGAGCAAAGGACACCAAAGCTATTCAAATGTGAGACCACAAGATAATGGCTAAAGGTAAAATCAACTTTCCTAATGTATTAAACAATTAAAATTATTAGTGTAGCCTATATCAAACATAGATGACAAATGAGCAAAGTGTAAACACAGCAGGACGCCCATAACAATAAATATTCATGGGCATCCAGAGAATGACACAATATCAAAAATGCAGTGTATTCAGAAACAAATGCAAAAAATTATATCACTTTACAATATTGTTTTTAAGGAGCTTCTCTCATCTGTTTCCTGGTGCAAATATTGGTCAGTATCCACAGTATTAAATCTCAGACTTCCAGTAGATGGTAAACAATCAGGGATTATGAATAATTTTGTTTTATGCAACATCATCACATTAACTAGGGCAACGTGTCTAAAAATGTTTTCTTTCATTTCGAACATATTGGTTGGTCAGTTTAAATTTAACAAGCTTCTTTTGCTTAAAAAGTGTGCTTGTTCTGTCTTTCTTTACAATAAATACCACTTTGTTTAGTATGTTGTATATGATACAGACATTTTTAACAGTGGCTTATAAGTGTCCAAATATACTTATTGAGGTCACAGATGACCATATGAATGCAAATATGGTGTAGGAATGTGGGAACACACAGAAATATCAGAATGAAAGGGAATAACCCTTAGCCTAGAGCAACCACAGAGTTGCTGGGGCAAGAGATTGGGCAATAATCTGGGTAATATTAACTAATTAACCCTTGAATTGACCCGTATTCCTTTGATCATTTTTTTTATCTGACGGAGTTATGGGGGTCACTCTCACATAAACATATATCCTGGTCATCTTTCATCATAAATTCAAAGAAAAAGACAGAAAAAAGAATCCTATATTTTAAAGAGTATCAATTGATTGATTGACCGATTGATTTTAATCATTCATTTGATTTGAAAATGCACATACTCATTCATAATAGTCATTGACACAATATTATTATTCACATACACAGACAATATTTAAAAAAATGTAAACATACTACATTGATGTTTTTTATTTATTTAAATATATGTGCTGTATATATAAGTGCTGTCAAATCGATTAATCATGATTAGTCAAATCGATTAATCGCGATTAATCGCACATATATATTACAATATATTATAAAAACGACATCTGACATACAGTGACCTCAATAAGTATATTTGGACACTTATGAGCCACAGTTAAAAATGTTTGAATGTCGCATCATACAAAATACTAACAAAGTGGTATTTATTGTATACTCACATATTATATATTTACAAACTTTTATGTTAGATGCAATCAATCGATTTGACAGCACATTTATATATATATATATAAACTAAACTTATATAAGAAACTAAAATAATGTCAATGTCCAAAATAACAATAATTCTCTCACAACATATGAACAAAAGGGTGTGAAATGTGCCATTCCATTCCAGGGATTGTGTTTCTGCTGGTCAGGTTTCAAAGGTTCCTGCCTTCAGTATTTTTTTTAGATATTTGGGCCACAACAAATATTGACGAGGCTCAGAGGTCTCAGAGACTGCAGAGGCTGATCATTGAGCCTCAGTCAGTGTGTGTGTGTGTGTGTGGCTTGTGCTGGACATTTTGTTGTGCCGTTAAGAGGACTTTTCTCTGGTTCCATGAAGACTCCAGTTCTTCTGTGCGTCTTGCTCTTTTCTCAGAGCTGGGCTTTCGAGTTTATCATCGATGGGGAGTGGGAAAGTGAAACGGTAAGACGGAAAGAGAAAAGTGTGAGAAAAAGAGGCATGCGTGTTTATGCCAGTAGATTGAATGTGTATCTAAACTGAAAGCTTTATTGTGTGTTATTTTGTTAGTCAGGTCCTCTGGAACAGTCTGGGAGATACAGGGTAAGTTTTCATATTCAGCTTCAATATGAAATTGAAAATGTTAAAAGGAGGATTCGGAAACAAAAATGCACTCTAATATACTGCAGATATTTACTTGTTTTCAAGATGTTTAAGCAATTTTTGAGATGTTTTAATGTGATGATAGTGTCATTGAGGCCTTCATTGATTACCATTGATCAAAGAGTCAGGTGTAAGTCCACCAGTCCATGCGCTTGTGTCAGATGTCACGTTTTTTTTTTTTTTTTTTTATATAATATATATAAAAAATTAAGTTAGATTTTATTTGGAAAATGTTTAAAAAAAAATCTAATTAAAGTGAATTAACTTATATAAATATTTACATTTACACATGCCTCAAATGTCAGTAACACAGTTGCAAAAATTGCAAAAGTTATATACATTTATATACAATGTTATAATAATAAACCCTTCTCATACTGTATAAATTAATGACCCACTGAGCCTGACAATTAACATTCTTTTTAATTTTATTTTAATATTTTCCGCTCATTGGCCATTTGTTGGAAAAAATTTTTTTTTCAAATCCTATAGTTTATAGTCTATATTGAATTTACATCTGCCCTATTTTTGTCCTGGTATAACATAGGAGTTAATTTTACAGTTTTATCAACGTATCATCATTTGAATACTGTAAATTGTTTTTTTAAACATTTATACAACATGCTCCCATTTTTCTCTTTGTGTGTGTGTGTAGAGAAACGTTTTGACCAGTGAAGAAGAGGATTTTGAGGTAATCATGCTCTTGTTGTTGCACTTTAATCTTATCTACTAATCGATTTGTTCAAAGACACTACGGTTATTGACTTCCCCTCTGCTGCTGTTCTACTTAGAGACATTTTTTTTCTCTCTCCTGATTAGTTTGAGTTTCTAAGTTTCTATATATATTATTTCTTTAGTTTCTATCGGTGTTGGTTCAGGTTACTCTAAAAAAGTAATTAATTACTAGCTACTAATCTTCAACAGTGTAATTAGATTACTGTACTATAGGCTAATTAAACTCTCTAAAAAAGTATTTAATTACTTCCTAAATCCCATATCAAAACCTTTACAAAAAAAGCATTTTTTCAAATAAACAATATACAATTGCATAAATTATTCTTGAACTGACCAAAGTATTTAAAGGGAGAAGGTTTCATTAAAACATATTAAAAACATGACATTTTGATGTTACATCCAGTAATGTTTTATTTAGAATTGTTCTATAGACAGAAGTAACTGTAATTAGGCCTAAATAACAGAAAACTGAAGAGTAATCCCTTACTTTACTTTTTCAAAGGAAAAGTAATTCAATTACAGTAATTAATTACTTAGTAATGCATTACACCCACTGGTTTCTATCTATCTATCTATCTATCTATCTATCTATCTATCTATCTATCTATCTATCTATCTATCTATCTATCTATCTATCTATCTATCTATCTATCTATCTATCTATCCATCTATCCATCTATCCATCCATCCACCCACCCACCCATCCACCCATCCACCCATCCACCCATCCATCCATCCACCCACCCACCCACCCATCCATCCATCCACCCACCCAACCACCCACCCACCCATCCATCCATCCATCCATCCATCCACCCACCCACCCACCCACCCATCCATCCATCCATCCATCCATCCATCCATCCATCCATCCATCCATCCATCCATCCATCCATAATGCTGGAGCTTTTTAAATTAGGATGGATTCTGATTGGCTGTCAATGTTTTTACCATTCTTTAGCTGGAAATAATCATTTTGAAAGTGACTCCAATGATATTGTTTCTCTGTGACGGTATTGTTATAGTGGTTTGGACTCTACTATTCTTTTACATATTTAGAACGATTTTTAGAAATATATCTTTATTGGAATATTATATTTACCGTCCTTGACGTGAACGGGCCTTTAAAATGAATAAATGTAATGCAAAAAGTTTACATTTGGCAAGTTTTGATAGTCTACAGTAGGCAATTCACTACTTTTACACAAGCCTAATGTCACAAAAATCGCAGTTCAAAATAGAAAAGGAAAATGACAAAATGTTACAGAACTAAGGTTTTGCGACACTGTAAAAAAATTATATGATCAATAAGTTATGACAACATGTGCTTTTACATTGCTTTAACTCATCAAAAAAAAGTTAAGCAATTTTAAACTTTTTTTATAAGTTATACAAGAGTCAGCTGTAATTTAAGTTGAACTGACTTAAACATCCAAGTTTATTGTACTTAAAAATTTAAGGCAGCAATTTTTTTAACAGTGTAGGTGCTCAAATGGTTGCTCAAACATGGTTTGTGTTTGTATGCAGGCAATTCAGGGCAATGACATCACAGTTAAGAGCTATAAGGTGGAGAGCAGAATCACGTCGCGGTTCGCTCACACCACAGTCAAGAGCTCTGTGGTCAACTCAGGCCCCAAAGCCCAGAGCATCGGCTTCAACGTGCAGATTCCCAAACGGGCCTTCATTAACAACTTCACCATGTGAGAGCATTAACACTGACACACATACGCACACAAACACATGAAATGCCTGAGTGACAGGTGGCTGCTTTTCAGGAATGTCAACGGGATCACATTCGTCGGCTCAGTGAAGGAGAAGACAGTGGCACGAAACCTTTACGCTCAATCAAGAGCTCGTGGGAAAGCAGCCGGCATCGTCAGGTACGGCTTTTCCATCAATCCATTCATACGGCAATGGTGGAAGTTTTACTGTATTGGCTATATATATTAAAATGTGCAAATATACATTCAGTATATATTGTATATTCTGTTCTATATTGTATATTTATATTGCTCTTTTAATTCATATTCAGATTTATAACAATATTTTTTAGTTATAATTTTTTTTTAATTTACAGTTATATATTTTTATAAATAGTCTGTATAGTATATAAAAGCAATTATATATATATATATATATATATATATATAATTGCTTTTACGTATGACATGCCAATGACAACATGACACTTTTTTTAATCCACATCAAGATTTTAGAATCAGATTTATATAAATAAATGTCAATTGTCAATTGTACATTTTTCACTATAGCTTAAAAACCTTTATGCCTTTGGTAGTTTATTTTAAATGGTTCTGCTGTGTAACTAAATAATTTTAAAAATGCCAAATTTTCCATTTAATCATACTTAATTACAACTAATTTTCTAATCTTTAAATACAAATCGCCTATATCTAACACGGATGGATGTCTACCTGTCGTGATAATATAAAACTCTCCTGATATTAGAATAACAATTACAGAAGAATCAAATAAATCATATTTTGTTACCTTTTGGAGCTTGGAAGGATTTAGTTTGAGCAGATGTTTTATACATATCATCATCACTCTCCTCATCAAAGCTAATTTCCCATACATTCAGCATCTGCTCATATTCGCAATCTCAAACATATTCTCAAAACTATAATTTTCAACATCTTCGGAATCAATATTTCACCAGATCCCCCTCCAAGTGACAGTGACACTATTTGATTGCGTTGCTCTGCAGTGAATCACTGAGCCATTTCAAGTTTTGCTGATGATTCTTCCTATTCTTTTGTTTTCTGCCTGCGGTAACTATGAGTGTAACATCATTTCATCATTGTGTATCAGACATTGACACCTTGTGGAATAAAGGTGAATTTCACTTATTCAGGCATCAAAGATTCAATTATTGTTGTGCAGAACAAAATATACCACTGTTACACACCTCAGCTCCTTTTTTTATGTATTGTTACAGTATATGTTATATTGTTTATAATGAATTGATTGAGGAATACTAAGAAGGTTGATGTCTAACTTGAATAAATTAGTGAATGACGTCCCAGGTCACTAGTAACCCGAGGTATGCGTTTAAGGCATTTGGTTAAATCAAATGTAGTACCTAATATAGTGTGTGATTGCAGATGCAGCGATACATTTATATATGTCAATGTTTATATATCTTAGACTTTTTGTCTCTCAGGACTAACTCTCAAGCAATGGAGACCTTTAGGACAGAGGTGCATGTTCCTACAGGCAGCAAAGTGGAGTTTGAGCTACACTATCAGGAAATGATGCAGAGGAAACTGGGCTTCTACCAGCACACTTTACACATTCAACCTGGACGCCTCGTTCCACTGCTGCAGGTCAGTTACACACACACACACATATATATTGTGTCATGACCAGTGTAATGTATTTTGTTTTTATGTCCTCAGGTTGACGTGTATATATTTGAGCCCAAAGGTATCAAGTTTGTCACGGCCCCTAACACACTGGGAGAGCAATTTTCAGATTTGACTAAAATCACCCACACGAAAGAAAAAGCCCACATCGTGTTCAAACCGACTCTGCAGCAGCAGCGAAGGAAGTGTGAAAACTGCACGGAAAGTGCGGTGGATGGCGTGTTCACTGTGAAATATGATGTGGAGAGAGACAGCAATGCTGGAGAACTTCAGGTGTGGATCTACATTGACTTTTACAGATAATATTTGACATATTCAAGCACAATCAGGTGTCAGTTCACCAGTTGCTTGTCTCAGATATCACTCAAATGTTTTTTTTTTTTTGTTTTTTTCAAATTGATATTTTTTTAATCAATCTATTTTTATATATTCAATTATATTTTATTACATTAGAAAAGGGATTTTGTTTTTTTCGTAAAGATTTAATTAAAATGAATTAAATTAAATTATATACACCATCCATTAAAAGTCACTCACAAATGTTCTGCATTTTCTTATATCAAAAAACAGTAAAAACATATATTTTTTAAAAATATTATTACAATTTAAAAGAGCTGTCTTCTATTTTTATATATTGTAAAATGTAATTTATTCCTGTGATGACAAAGCTGAATTTTCAGCATCATTACTCCAGTCTTCAGTGTCACATGATCCTTCAGAGATATTCAAATATGCTGAACGAACGAATGAAAAACAGTATGCTTTATTTCATTAGGTGCCATTGTTGATGCACTCTATTTCTATTTCTCAGGTGTCTGACGGTCATTTCATTCAATTCTATGCTCCGTCTGATCTCTCACCTCTCTCCAAAAACATAGTTTTTGTCATTGATGTGAGTGGAAGCATGTGGGGGCTGAAGATGAAACAGGTATGGATTTGTTTACCAGAGTAACCTGCAGATATCAGGAGACATATAATCTAATCTTTCATCAGCATGTGGTTTTTGTTGAATACAGTTGTGATGAATGAGCCATTACTGAAAAAATCTTGGTATGGATGTGCCTTCTTGTGGAATGAGTGGAGAACTGCATTTTTAATTGTATTGAAACTCCCATGTTGCCACCATGTGGCCATCAAGTAAATTGTAGGGCACTTTTTTAACGGGATAGTTCACCCAAAAATGAATATTCTGTCATAATTTACTCCCCCTTAAGTTGTTCCAAAGCTGTAGGAGTTTCTTTCTGCTGCTGAACACATAGGAAGATATTTTGAAGAATGTTGGTAACCAAACAGTTGATGGCCCTCATTGACTTCCATAGTGGAGAAAAAAAGACTATGGAAGTCAATGAGGGCAACTATTCTTCAAAATATCTTCTTATGTGTTCAGCAGAAGAAAGAAACTCATAGAGGTTTGGAAGAACTTGAGGGTGACTAAATTATGATAGAATTTTCATTTTTGGGTGAACTGTCCCTTTAAAGTGATTATGAAACTAGATTAGCTATATAAACTAGATTTGCTTTGTGAAAACTCATTTCTGTTTGGTATTGCAAAAAAAAAGAGGTACATTTGGATTTCATGGTGACAAATTTTTTTTTGTGGTTTCAGTTAGCTCTCAGTTAGCAATCTAACAGCTTAGCCTATTAGCTTAGCATAATTCCAACTGCTTATGAAAAGGTCTTTTGATTATCATGATAACGCACTACGCTTTTGAGCAGGAATTTTGCTGTTTTATGTTACTTTAACCCTTAAAAGAGAGAGAGAGAGAGATACCTAACAGCCCTTTTTTGTTTTGTAGACAGTGGAGGCGATGAAGGCTATTCTGAACGACCTGTCGATGGATGACTACTTCAGCGTCATAGATTTCAATCACAATGTCCGTTGCTGGAGGGAAGATCTGGTCCAAGCTTCCTCCATCCAGGTGGACGAAGCAAAGAAGTACATCCAAAGCATCAAGCCCAATGGAGGCGAGGGAGACTTTCCATTATAGTTTCTGCTTTGTTTCACTGCTTATAATTTGAAGAACATTTGAATACGAGATAATAATTTGAGAATTTACTTCTTAATAATTTGAATTTCTTAAACATTAGTGACTGACCCGTGTAACATTTGTCCTCAGGCACCAACATCAATGAAGCTTTACTGAGAGCAGTGCAGATGCTGGTGAGAGCGTCCAATCAGGGACTGATCGACCCTCGTTCTGTGTCAATGATCATCCTGGTCTCAGATGGAGACCCAACAGTGGGTAAGACCAAATAACATTTACACCATGCAACAGATCATTTCTGTTTGTCCACCTTTATTAACTGGAGTTTCCTGTAGTCCTTTATTGATCTACTGTTTCTCTCTTCACGTCTTGTTTAGGAGAAATAAAGCTGAGCACTATTCAGAAAAATGTGAAACGCGTGATGAGGGAGGATTTTTCTCTGTTCTCTCTTGGTATTGGCTTTGACGTTGACTTCGACTTCCTAGAGCGAATTGCATTGGAAAACAGGGGTGTCGCCCAGAGGATTTTTGCCAATCATGATGCTGCGGAGCAGTTAAAGGTTCAGTTTGACATAGATAAATCCCATGGCCCTGTCCCAAATGGCACCCTAAGCCCTCGCTATCTTCCTCCGAGTCCACACTTTTGTGAAGTAATGCTGCTTTGACTGTCGGGTAGAAAAAAATGGCGAACTATCTGCAAAAATGTGCATCGAGGGCGCATATCAGCTGCAAAGGGGGTGATATGCGCCCTTCTGAAACCTTAAAAGACAAATGGGACACCCTACATGGTAAGTCCACTAGACCGCAAGTGCATATGAAGTGTGCCATTTGGGACGGAGCCCATCTCATCCATTTTAATGCTTTTTTATAACAGCGACAGGACATTTTAATGGATTGCTTGGTTTCTATATCTGACGTTTTGCACTTGCTAACCCCCGCCCACAGCGAAATCTCATTGGTTTAAAATGACGTAACTATACGTTAAACATCAAATTCATCAAAGTTGTGCCGCCTTGTACAACATTTTCACTTATATTATTTATATTAATTTATATTTCATGTATTAAGAAACATTTACATTGTTAGAAAAAATAATAATCATTATATTGTAGCGACATGTCTTTATATATTATGTGATATTACAAAACATACAAAAATATATGCAATTTGTTTTGTTTTTTCTTACAATTACAAACTAGGTCCGTCAATATAATTAAATATTATATTGACTGAAAATGATTAATCACATGAATTTTAAAGCAGAATGAGACATTTATAATATCAAATCAATTAAATGTGTCAAAACATATTGCAATAAACATATTTAATTAAAATTTTATTTTGTAAAATTCACTCCAATTTTCCATAAACCCCAGTTTAAAAAACCCAATAAATAAATGGTCTGCAATAAAAAGGGATTTTTGAGTAAGAACTCATCAAATTCTTCCAAGTCCAAATTTTCTGAGATATCCAAACTCACTTTGTAGCTCTATATTATCACAATATGTCTTAGTTTTTTAAAAAAAATTATGCTGGGTGTTTTATATGCTCTCCTTTAAGTCTATTGTTATTTCTCTGAAATCTTATAAGAAGCATTTGAGTCAAAGCTGATGTGAAGTCTTTTGAGCTTTGAAAAATAATTTTTTGTTCACTCATTTTTCCTTCCAGACGTTCTACAGTCAGGTCTCCTCTCCTCTCCTGAGGACCATCACCATTGATTTCCTTGCGAACACTGTGAATAACGTCACTCAGAATCGTTTTGACAAGTTCTTCAGTGGTTCTGAGCTGATAGTGGCTGGAAAACTCCAACCGATGGACCTCACCACGCTGCAAAGCATCACCACCGCCTCTGCTGTGAGCCCCATGTCACATTTTTCTCAGTTCAGATTTTAAAATTCGGGTTTCATGACTGGCTTTAGCAATGATGTTATTCTTCTCTAGGCCAACATGGACCTGAACATTCAAACAGAGGCAGATATTCTAGAGTTGGACTCTGAGCTCAGCACACATCAACATTCCTTCCCCGGCTTTGCTCGGCAAATGTGGGCCTACATTACTGTCAATCAGCTATTGGCCGAACGGTGAGAGAAACAGATTTGAGGCCATCTATATGTATGCATTTAATGTGTTTCTCATGGATCAAAACAGGAAATTGGACCAAATTCTAAGTATTCTGATTTTCATTTATTATACGTATATTAGTATTAGTAACTTACATTTCACTGCATCATTCGTGCACATGCTCAAGCTTGGAGGATCTCCCAATTCTTGGCTCATTTTGAGTCAGACATGAAGACAATTGAATCAGTGAGTTGTTGAATTGAGATCGCTCTAAATCGCAAATGAAACCTTCAGTGTGATATGTAAACCGTTTCAACAGGTTAATTGAAAAGAACCAGCTCGTTCATATTTCATGAAATTATTTCCCAAAAGGGGAACGAATTAAGGCTTGTTTTGCAAGGCTGTGATGTAAACTAAAGGCGAATGGCTTTTATAATTAAAGTCCCCCTGTCAATCATTTTATCCCTTAATCTTTAATCACCAAAATGAAATATTTAAAAGTTTTTTCCTTGAAAAAATATTGTCATGCCTTAAAATAGCTTGAATGTAACTCTACACCCTTGCTTTATTTAGTATACGCGGTTCTATGAATATGCAAATTAGCCCCGCCTCCACTCACTCACACCAGCTCAGAGATCCACTCATTGATGATATATGTGACCCTGGACCACAAAACCAGTCACATGGGTACATTTTTTGACATTGAGATTTATACATCATATGAAACCATACCAGTGATGTATGGTTTGTTAGGATAGGACAATATTTGGGCGAGTTTGGCGGTTAACCTATTTTGATTCAGATATGATTTCCTCTTTTTTATTTTTCAAACCATTTAATATGAATTATTCTACAAAAGGTAAACTGCACACCCAAAGTACAACACATTCCAAATATTTAGCATATGCTATGCTAAATATAAATTTCTCCCTGTGATTTCCATTAATGAACCCTTTTCACAGGGTTCTCAGAAGCGGAAGCCGTCATAGTTGGGCAAACTTTATAATGGTGAACGAAATTCACTATAGCATTTCTATGACTTGTATCCAAAAGATACAAAAATGTAGAGATTAATTACATTGGTCAGAAGAGCGAAAGATGTCAAATTTGCATGCAAATCTCATGCAGCAGCGTTAACCAGTTTTCTGTCATTTAATACCAAGGCAAGAAAACACCAAGTATAGTGTTATAAATGTACATTTATTTTTTCGTTTTATTAGCAATGTGTATAACATCCCAGACAGCAATATACTGTAGTGTCGGCCCAGATGTGGGCCGGATCTGGGCCGACACTATTTTGCTGTCTGGGATCAGTCTTTGAAAAGAGTCCATCGTGCTCATCGTTGCCTCTGTGGAATTGCTTTCATGTAGCTCTCTAGCTCCTTCTGCGAGCAAGAAGCGTAAGATCACTCAGCGGATTGTGGCCCTGGCTTTGGAGCATCAGTTTGTGACCCCTTTCACTGCCATGCTGGTGGAGGGTGAAGACGAGGGGAGGACAGAACGACTGATCGCAGACTCGCCCAGAGACTCCAAACACGGCTGCTGCTCAGGTACCAAATCCAAACGGTTTGTCTTGAAATATAATATCCATATTGCAAATAGCATTATTAAATAGAGTATGGAAAATTTGTTTTGTTCTATTTATTATTATAAGGGTTATTTCTCTTCCCTTTTCTCAGCCACTGCTCCTTTATCGGGATCAATTCCAGTGCAACGGCTAGTCTATCAGAATCCTCCGTGGGTTCTGCCTACTAATGTTCCAGATCTCGTAGAAGCAACCGGAACACATGCAACTATCCTTGCCGGGCACATCACTTCTGGTAATGCAGCACAGTCAAATGATATTTAGGGTGTTTTCACACTTGGGGTGAGTTTTACTAAATTAGTGTGAGACCACAAACCCATAAATCTGATCTACTGCACATTAAAGAACACAGACGCAGCCAGATCATTTGCATTATGACCAACGCAATCTAGAGAAGAGAAGCACAACTATCGCAGCCCTGTTGAAGCGCAAAATGGGTTAAGACATGCTTGTTTCAGCATTAAATAATGCAAGCAAATACCACCGCAAACCTTTGTAAATCATGTTCATGATTTATTTCTTTTGCGTCTGAAAGGGACTGGGGAAGTATGGTGATATCTATCAGTTTACATTTTCACCCTATTCACCTAGGGTGTTTTGCTTTAAGTTTTTGCTGTGATCTCTCTCATCCTTTCGATTTTACTGCAGTGGACAGTGACCCACACTTCATCATTAACTTACCTAGAAGCAACATGGACATCTGCTTCAACATTGACTCCCAACCTGGACACATCCTTAACCTGGTTTCAGATCCTGGGACAGGTAACTTCTACAGGCGTCTTCCATCACATGAAATTTTTTTTGCCATTTTATTTGTTTCATTTATTTGTGTTTTTTTCTTTTCTTTCCAGGAGTAACAATCAACGGTCAGTTGGTCGGGTCTAAGAAGATGAAGAACAACAAAATGAACACATATTTCGGCACCATCTCCATATACTCTAAAACAGACGGTGTGCAGGTTATAGTAAGAACCAACAGAATCGACCTGATGGAAGACAGGAACAATCACTCCTTCTCTTGGGGAGTCACAACTGAACTGATACTTAACAGGTATAACAATACAAACCTTCAATGAATGCGAAGTAAATTCATTTTTAATTTAATTTTTAAGATGACAAGATACATTGATTTGGATAAAAGCAATTGGCAAATTAATAAATATATATATATATATATATATATATATATATCAGACCCCCTTAAATTTTTCACTCTTTGTTATATTGCAGCCATTTGCTAAAATCATTTAAGTTCATTTTTTTTTCCTCATTATTGTACACACAGCACCCCATATTGACAGAAAAACACAGAATTGTTGACATTTTTACACATTTATTAAAAAAGAAAAACTGAAATATCACATGGTCCTAAGTATTCAGACCCTTTGCTGTGACACTCATATATTTAACTCAGGTGCTGTCCATTTCTTCTGATCATCCTTGAGATGGTTCTACACCTTCATTTGAGTCCAGCTGTGTTTGATTATACTGATTGGACTTGATTAGGAAAGCCACACACCTGTCTATATAAGACCTTACAGCTCACAGTGCATGTCAGAGCAAATGAGAATCATGAGGTCAAAGGAACTGCCTGAAGAGCTCAGAGACAGAATTGTGGCAAGGCACAGATCTGGCCAAGGTTACAAAAAAAATCTCCTGCACTTAAGGTTCCTAAGAGCACAGTGGCCTCCATAATCCTTAAATGGAAGACGTTTGGGACGACCAGAACCCTTCCTAGAGCTGGCCGTCCGGCCAAACTGAGCTATCGGGGGGAGAAGAGCCTTGGTGAGAGAGGTAAAGAAGAACCCAAAGATCACTGTGGCTGAGCTCCAGAGATGCAGTCGGGAGATGGGAGAAAGTTGTAGTAAGTCAACCATCACTGCAGCCATCCACCAGTCGGGGCTTTATGGCAGAGTGGCCCGACGGAAGCCTCTCCTCAGTGCAAGACACATTAAAGCACACCTGAAGGACTCCAAGATGGTGATAAATAAGATTCTCTGGTCTGATGAGATCAAGATAGAACTTTTTGGCCTTAATTCTAAGCGGTATGTGTGGAGAAAACCAGGCACTGCTCATCACCTGTCCAATACAGTCTCAACAGTGAAGCATGGTGGTGGCAGCATCATGCTGTGGGGGTGTTTTTCAACTGTAGGGACAGGACGACTGGTTGCAATCGAGGGAAAGATGAATGCGGCCAAGCACAGGGATATCCTGGACGAAAACCTTCTCCAGAGTGCTCTGGACCTCAGACTGGGCCGAAGGTTCACCTTCCAACAAGACAGTGACCCTAAGCACACAGCTAAAATAACGAAGGAGTGGCTTCACAACAACTCCGTGACTGTTCTTGAATGGCCCAGCCAGAGCCCTGACTTAAACCCAATTGAGCATCTCTGGAGAGACCTGAAAATGGCTGTCCACCAACGTTTACCATCCAACCTGACAGAACTGGAGAGGATCTGCAAGGAGGAATGGCAGAGGATACCCAAATCCAGGTGTGAAAAACTTGTTGCATCTTTCCCAAAAAGACTCATGGCTGTATTAGATCAAAAGGGTGCTTCTACTAAATACTGAGCAAAGGGTCTGAATACTTAGGACCATGTGATATTTCAGTTTTTCTTTTTTAATAAATGTGCAAAAATGTCAACAATTCTGTGTTTTTCTGTCAATATGGGGTGCTGTGTGTACAATAATGAGGAAAAAAATGAACTTAAATGATTTTAGCAAATGGCTGCAATATAACAAAGAGTGAAAAATGTAAGGGGGTCTGAATACTTTCCGTACCCACTGTATATACTTCACCAATAAATATATTAGGAACAAAATTCTAGTTTTGTCAAATTAAGGTTCTGTCCACATATCATATGTCCAGACTTTTTTTTTTAAAGAAGACAAGAACATTCATAACGCATTTACCTTTAATTATCTGATATATTTCAAAATGAAATTGAATATTCAAGTAGGGCGGGACTTGATTGTATCCATTTACCTGGATTATGTGATATGATTGGCTGATATTGTTCTTGTCTATGCGGTCTTGCTTATGTCAGCAGGAAAAAAAATTTATTATAAAAAGCTTTTTTATAGTAACATGGGACCAGATACATTTATTAAGGAAGCTAAATTTCATGTTTTATTTAATACAGATCTCTTTAAATTTGGTTATATATGCCTTCTCTTGTTTATCAGGATGAAGGTCACCATAATAAAGGAGCAACATGTTACTGTGATGATTGATGGGAGGATTTCAGTGATGGTGCTTTTGCATCGGGTGTGGAAGAAGCATCCTGTGCAGGTCGACTTCCTGGGAATTTACATGTCCAACGACAACAAATACTCTGCAAAGGTTCATGGTCTCATTGGTGAGTCACTCAACGTTTAAATGCACACAACTACTAAAACGCACCAATATATATTTTTCTCACAAATGTTTCTTTCGTCTCGGAACAGGTCAGTTTGCACAGGAACCAGAGGTGAAGGTTTACGGTGTGCATAAAGGAGCAGACCCAAAGAAGAAAGAGGCTATAATGGAAGTGAAAGGCAACAAACTAGCTGTTACCAGGTACTGTCACACACCATCACATACTAATATCTTTCCAAAACACGACCACAGGAAGACATTTCACAGACAGCTCACCAATACCAATTTGAGTTCTCTTTTGCACTTGAACAGACAAAAACACAAAATAATGTCAAAATGTCTGTTTTTGCCATGTATCCTCATAAGCACAGTCTTAAATGAGTTAAATGAAGTCTTAAATGAATGTAAAGAGTTGTGAGAAAATAGAATATGCTTCAGCTCTTAAAGTGACAGCAACCTAATAAACCTGCTGCTGTTTGTCATTAATGTTAATCAAAGAACAAAAGACAAAGAGAAAATCACTCACTACTCTTGACTGAATAACTTTTGTAGCTTTAATAAGGATTCATCTATATTTAATGTATACAGTGAAGACTGTGAAGTGTTATTTTACATTTGATTATTACATTTCTGTATATTTCCTACCCGACCTACCTGAAAATCAAAGTCACAAAGGTCAACAAAATAAAAAAAAGACCATTTAACAAATATTTAAAATATACCTTCTTTATATTGTTTCTACATTAATTTGGGGATTCAGTATACAATTTAAAACATTTAAATTGCGATTAATTACAGAAAAATGTGCGATTAGTTAATTATTTGAGCGATTAACTGCACTAATATTATATTTTATATATATATATATATATATATATATATATATACCAATTTCATCGCACAGCATCTCAAATGTTGTTTTAGTTATTCTGAAATGCCTGAGCCAAAGTCTGTCATCAAAACGATTTGGTTTAATTCTCTCTCAGAAGCATCTCACATGATTCTTAAAAACCAGGCATCCGAACGCAAGATAGATAACATGAGTGTTTATGTGTTTATTGCCCTTCGTCTATGATGGAGGGAGGGGGGGGATATATAGTTTATTACCCGATTGCAGCAACTTCCATTTTTATTACAGATATTTTGCGCTGGTTTCTCAGGAAGTGACAATTTTGTTCTCTTGAACACATGTGATGGAAACGCTGCTTTATTCGCAAATGTTTTATGCGATATTCCAATTTTGCGCATAAATTTAATGCGCAACTTTGGATGGAAACAGCTAATTTCATTGAAAAAAAACCTACAAAAGAATCTTAATACAAAATAATTTATTCTTGAGATCCACCCTATCCATCTTGAAAGAAGGCAACTACCTAGCACATATCATATTTTAAAGTTCTGTAATATGTGTTTCTCAACCAGGGGCTGGCAGAAGGACTACAGACGTGACAAGAAACGAGGTTCAGATATCTACTGCTGGTTTGTCCATAACAATGGGAAAGGCTTCGTTGATGGGAGTTACACCAGCTATATCCTCCCTCGGCTGGACAGCTTCCTGAACGCTCTCTGAGAGCACGAGTGTGCCTTACGCTAGTTGCTAAGAGAGAACAAGAGGCTGATGGGTAGAAATCTGTTATTTTATATAAGCCATAAGAACCACCAAAAAAACCTGAAAGTTGCAATTTAGAAAAACAGGTTTTTAATACTACAAGAAAATATATACAAAACATTGGGAAACAGTGCTGTACATCAACCAATTAAACTGTACTTAATTATAAATTAAGCCAATTAAACATAATTTTAATGTATTACACCACTTCTGACTTGATTGTTTGCAGTGAAACATTTAATCGAATCACTTAAACCTTTGAATTAAATATTTGAATCGTATGCAACCATTTCCATTGGACAACAAAGATTACAATGAAACAAGCAATAAAAACCATTGGTCGATTTGTTTCAGTATGTAAAAGAGGTAATTTAAGAGTCTTTATTATGCACTCTGACACAGTAGAGTCGCCCTGGAGAGAAGATGAACATCAGGCCAGTTTGGAGAAGTCCTCGTATGCAATTCCCTCCACGGTCTTTCCTTTCATCCGACCCTAAAGACAAACAACATGCTTTAGATGAGTCTTATAAATGCATTCACTGTCACTTTTGATACATTTAATGCATCATTGCTGAATAAAATCCCTAAAATCTAACACTGATTTCTTGATGAATTCTCAATGAATTAGAGCCAGCATCTTTACAGTGTTTTGGAACACTATAAAAACATTTGGACAGTATTCTGAGTGAACTTACCGAGTCTAACATGAGTGTGGCAGAGAATTTGTGCTCATCTATGCTTTCCAGGATGGCCTCCGTGTCTTTATATTGACCATTCAGGATCAAAACTCGCTTACCTGAGACAGAAAGAGAGATTAGATTGAGAACAGGTTTGGAAAACATGAAGGGTAAGTTATTATTTTGGGGCAAATATATCTTTAAGCGAAGTTTAACAACAGTAACGCAGTACCAGGAGCTGGAATGACTGTCTCCATATGACTCTGGTCCAGTTTGAGTTTGTCTCCAGAGTCGATCATCCTCACCATAGCTGTGTATTTATTCTGCACCTCCTATGAAATCACACACATACACACAGTATTACTGTAGGAAACATACTTCACTCTGTGTGGATCACAACAGAACAGTAATGAGCGCTTCAGTTACCCGAATGACTGCTTTCTTCTTGTAATACTTCTCTCCTAGTCTCTTCGTTATGACTTTCACTACAATGTTTGCTTGAATCCAGTGATCGGATCTTACAGATTTCTTCTTCTGTTCCTCCATCTGGAGAGACGCACAAGGGAAATGTAACAAAATGACATGCATTCAATCAAAATGGTTGCATGAATGAAATTCGATCTGGTTGTTCCGACTAGGGGTGTCATTGACAATAAGCGCAATTATTTAAAGAATAAAATATTGATATTGTGTTAATACTACACATATGATAATATTGTAAATAATCCAGCACCAGTAACCATCTGGTTAACACTCCAACATGATGATAGGTTGCTATATCGCAGTATTTGTTAAAATTTCTATAGATCACAATATTGTTATCATGAAATTTCATCCACAATGATCTTGTAGTGAAAATCTGATATTGTGTTTGTCAGACATTGCTTTGACACTATTCATATGCGTAATTTTCTGATCTAATCTAAGCTTTGGTTGCGTAACCGTTTGCGATTACCAATATTTGTGTACTAAAATGTAAAATGGCCGGTTATGAATAATTATTGTAAATTGAATGTCAGAGATAGTGGAAAGTCGGCTTAACACAGCATGAGTATCTAAAAAGAAAAACATTAAAGAAGAAAACGTGCCTCTATTATCTCATCCAGAGCAGATTTCTTTTTCTTGTCCTTGGAGTCTCCGCCGTGGGCAGACTCTTTCCTTTTCACGGAGGCTGCAGCTTTGAGGGCACTAGGACCCAAAGTGTTGCTATAGAAGTAAAAAAAAACATGGTTATTATCGCATCCAATTAGATTACTTCACCCAAACTACAGCTATAATGCTTCACAACACTTTTTACCTTGTTTTGGAGGGCCCCGCTAAAGCAGCGTCCATGTTAAAAGCTATTTTCTCATCTTCATTCTTTCGCTTCAGTTCGGTGAACACTGGTTCCTCCTGTGGATGCATGGACATTGAAAATCTGAGCAAGAAAACACTCTGAAAAGGCTTTTTTCAGCGCACACACACACCTCCGGCTCCTTGCCCTCACGACCACGGCGAACTTGGTCTTCGATGAACTTGGCGCTGCGTTCTTCGTCGTCCAAATCCTGTTTCTTCTTCCTCTCCAGCTCCTCCTGCCTGCGGATTGTCTCCGGATCACGATCTATCCACTGGATGTACCAGCCTTTGGGGGTCTCATCCACTTTGCAAAAACCTGGACACAGAATCTGAATGAGACATCTAACACTGCCGTTCAAGTTTGGGGTCATAAGAGTGTGTGTATATATAGTTCCTAGGACTACCCGGTGCGAAAGCCCCTAATAATGTTAGGTGCGATTAATCACAGAAAAATATGCAATTCATTTGTCAATTTATTAATCATTTGACAGCACTAGAAATAATATTAAAACAAAAAATAAGTGCTTTCTATTTAAATATATTTTAAAATGTAATTTATTTCTGTGATGCTAAGCGTAATTTTCAGCATCATTACTCAAGTCACATGATTCTTCAGAAATCTATCTAATATGCTGATTTGCTCATAATTATCATCAATGTGCAGCTTAATATTTTTGTGGAAACCATGATCTTTTTTTCAGGATTCTTTGATAAATAGAAAGTTTAAAACAGTATAGATTCAATTTTTTTGTAACAATTTAAAAGTCTTTTGATCAATTTAATGCGACATTGCTGAATAAAATAGCTAATTTCTTTAAAAAAAATTACATAGAAATCTTATAGACCCAAACCTCTGCACAGTAATGTATATAGTGCATATATGAGAAAGCTAACTCTGTCCAATGCATAGAACGCTTGCCTTCTCTCCCGAGCCATTTGGTGAAGTCGGTGAGAGTCTCCCACTGCGTAGAGTTCATGTGAATGTGTTCCCGATGACTGATGTACTCATTATACACAATGTTA
Organism: Rutilus rutilus; assembly: GCF_951802725.1. Taxonomy (NCBI): domain Eukaryota; kingdom Metazoa; phylum Chordata; class Actinopteri; order Cypriniformes; family Leuciscidae; genus Rutilus; species Rutilus rutilus. Next base: position 18,790,392 of record NC_140212.1, on the reverse strand, counting down.
TTGTGAACTCGCTTGGTCCCTGCAAGAAACCACACAGACCATCTCAGCGTTCGATAATAGAACAATCTCAAAATAAACAAATTTATAGGATTTGCAATAAACTAATAAATCAAAACAGCAATGACTCACCAAAACGTCTTCGGAGCAGCTCTAAGAATTCACTTTTGAACTCCCTATAAATTAGATTTTCAAATACATTTGATCTCAGTGATGGATGGATGGATGTGGACAAAATAGTGTGTGCTGACTTACTCTGAGAAGTAGTTCATGAACTGGTTCGGGTTCTCTGAAGCCAACAGCAACTGTCTCTGATGAGACTCAGACATGCAGTGACATTTAAACCCGTTCTGCAGTCAAGAGAGATCATGTTAGCCGAGCTGCCAACTGAACATGCCTGAAATCCTGCCCAGGTAGATGGTACACTAGGTTTTGAAACACAACCTATAATGCTTAAAATCATGACTAGTGTCCATTTGAAGCCCCAAAATGCTGCCTGACGAAGACCTGATGATCAAACCGTTGCAATAAATACTTTTCTGTGGCAGTCATATCAGTGTGCGAACATAACGTTTGTTTTTTGCTTTAGTTTGTCTAAATAGACAGCTCATTAGGTTGAGACAAAAATAAAGTCCTAGTTTACTAGGTTTAACATTTACATATATTTACATTTATTCATTTGGCAGGTTAGACACAACCTATGATAATTAAACAAGCTAGGATTTCTAGAAAGCTTGTGACAGCCTATATGCTATCCAATAATGTTGTTTTGGTAGGTAGCTCACTAGGTTGTGAGACACAGTCAATGTAACCAACAATTCTGTCTAGGTAGGGAGCTCACTAGGCTCAGCCAGTGATGCCCAAAAATGCTGTCTAGGTAGGAAGTTAACAGTTTTTCCAGACTGTGCTGCAAGCCAACAGGACACTAAACAAAATATAGTAAAATCAATACAGACTAATCAGCACTTATGTTCATACCTAACATTAGATAACATTCAAATTATGATAATAAATACACACCAATTGAGTGTTACTGAAGAAAGAAAAACACGTTCACGTAAACTTACTTCATCTCGACACTGTTTCTGGCACATCTGACAATACCAGCGCAGTTTCTGAAGGCCTTTGGCTTTTATTCTGTTCCCAATCGCTTTAGGGCTCAGAAAATCTGCTTTCCCCATTTTAAACACAAAAAAATCACGGGAATTATTGAGAAAATAACACTTTCCAGTGTCTCAACGCTCCTCGCGCTTCCTGGCGTCGTGACGCGTATCCCTCGCCTTGATAACATGCGTGTTTCGTCACTGATCTGTGTGTACGTGTAATATCGCGAGATTATTGTGAGTACGCGTTTGGTTTCTGAGCTTTATTTGCGCCTGCGCAGACTGGCGGCTCCGACCGACCTTCAGTGAAGTGAACATGTTCGCCAGGACCAGCGCGGCGGTGTTCCTCCCACAATGGTGAGAATTTACGGATTTATATGATCTCTAAATTTGTGATAACATGCATTTAATTAGCATTTTTACTTAATATAGCAAAATTGTGTCATTTGGTCAATGAAATGCAGTTGAACTAGAGCAAGGACGTGCTGAACTTTAGGCCGCAGTGAGCTTAAGCCTATGACAGCGGCGCGCGACGTGACATTTCTATTTGTATTATGATTATATTGATGTTAATAATCTAAATAAATACGTGCGTATATACCAATGAGTTGAATTATAAACTGTGTGTGTGTATCTTGTCGTGTAAGGGCATAATAGCAGTGTTGTTCTGCAGAGTTCGCACTGCATTCAATGTAACTCAATTGCTGTCATATTTATTGATGTATCATTGTTCATAGCGCTATTGTATTGTGTTTGTGGATGAAAGTAACCTTTATAAATGTCTCTTGCAGTGGGCAGGTCAGGAATATGGCTACCTTGAAGGACAGTGAGTAAAGTTTCCTTTTCCTTTTTAAAAGGTCAACCTTAATGTCTTTTATAAATGCAGTTTCTTGCTATATATAATCTGCTTGCCTTAATTTGTATTTTGCTAATATTTATGTTGCAGTAATGTTATCATACATAACTGACAGTTGTATGAAGTTTCTGACCAGTGTTTCGTCCTGTTACCAGTCACCCTGCGGTTGAAGTCCATCAAGAACATCCAGAAGATCACCAAGTCCATGAAGATGGTGGCAGCCGCAAAGTATGCCAGAGCTGAGAGATCCCTGAGGCCTGCCCGGGTCTATGGCACCGGCGCTATGGGTATGCAGTTTATAATCCACAAAAGTCAAGTTTATTATGCATAAACATTCTGAAAATCATTTTGAATGTCTTTGGATACTTTGTGGTAATGGTTTTTTTTTTCATATTTGTGTTTAGCACTCTATGAGAAGGCTGAGATCAAGGCTCCAGAAGAAAAGAATAAGCACTTGATCATCGGCGTGTCATCTGACCGTGGTCTTTGCGGTGCCATCCACACCAGTGTGGCCAAAGCCATGAAGAGTGAGATCGCCAAGCTCACTGGTTCCGGCAAAGAGGTCATGGTTGTCAATGTGGGTGACAAACTCAGAGGTCTGCTCTACAGGTATCTCTCTTTCTCAGTCTTGCCTCTGTAATTCTCATTCAGTCATTTAAGGTTTTTAGGCACATCGCTTTAATCGCCTCCTTTCCTTCTGTAATCCCTCAGGACCCATGGCAAACACATCCTGATCAACTGCAAGGAGGTGGGCCGCAGGCCTCCCACTTTTGTGGATGCTTCCATCATTGCCACAGAGCTGCTGGACTCTGGTTATGAGTTTGACCAGGGAACCATTGTATTTAACAGATTCAGGTTTGTCACGTAATGCACTTAAAATAAACCCAAAGCAGTGCAAAGTTTTTTTTCTTGGTTTTGATGTGGATTTGTGTCCTTTGCAGGTCTGTGATTTCATACAAGACAGATGAGAAGCCTCTGTATTCCGTTGACACTGTTGCAAGCTCAGGTATTGTTTCATTGTCAGTATTTCAATACTCAAATGATCTGTAAGGCAGTATATATGGCAGTTTTCCCTGACTTTAACTGTCATGCTCTTGTTAGCCATCACTACCAGCTCTAAAATGTAATCAATTGACACTGAAACCCGAATAAAATCCATTATTTGTTGTGTGTGTTGTTCAGAGAACATGGGTATCTATGATGACATTGATGCTGATGTGCTGAGGAACTATCAGGAGTTTTCTCTGGTCAACATCATTTACTACGGGATGAAGGAGTCCACCACCAGTGAACAGAGCGCCAGGATGACCGCTATGGACAACGCCAGCAAGAATGCTTGTGAGACATTTTATATGTCATCGTCTTTTCAGTGGCCCTATATCCCTACATGATCACTATTATAAACAGGAATTTGTGCTCTCTTTAACCTTTTTCAGTCTTTCTCATTTGCAATCTTTTATTTTTCCTATTCATCAGCTGATATTATTGAAAAGCTGACCCTGACCTTCAACCGAACCCGCCAGGCCGTCATCACCAAGGAGCTCATTGAGATCATTTCTGGAGCTGCTGCGCTGTAAGAAGTTTTTTTTTCTCTCTCTCTTTATCCTATTAATAACACATGCATGCCATCTCTCCTCCTTCATTCATTTTATTGATAGAAGCGTCCAATGTGTAACCAGTTCTGTTACAGTCACAACATTGTCACTGTTTAAATTTCTTTACTTCAAAAACTTTTTTTTAACATTTTAAGTTTTTATTAACCCACATTAATCAAATTTCCATCTTCCCCTCACTAACTTTCCATGATTTGCATGCATTCATCATTCACAGGAACTGAGGCATGACTGAGGTAACATCCTGCAGCAGACTATAGGATATATTGAGAAATTGCATAGATATTAGATTTTTGTTTTCCTGTTTCCTGTATAAGTTTTTTTTGTTGTTGCATGCGGTAGGTTCTTTTAGTGGGTTTTGGTGGCTCCTTCAATTGCGTAAAATAGCCTGTTAGACAATTACACACTGACCTATAGTCTTATCGATTAGGCCCGAAACACATTCTAAGCAAATACGTGACTTCAAGTGATTCTATGCATACTTGATTTTTATGTGCCGTTTTTCTAAAATGTTGACATTTATTTATTTTCAAATAGAGTATGTTTCTGGCCTTGACATGACATATTGAAGGCCTGTTCACACACATATGAATGTTCATCACAAAAACTCAAAACTAAATTTTTCTGTTCAGACCAGTGTAAAAAAAAAAAAAAGTATGGCAGAAGGGCTGAATGGATGCAGATTCACTCTCTGCCAGTGGGTGGCGCTTTTGTAACCGCTTAAATACAGCGATAAACAAGGGCTGCATCCGAAATCAAGTTCTTCCATTCTATGTAGTCGGAAGTATGTCTGAATTCAGTACTTACAAGTACCCGGATGACCTACTACTTCCAACGAGATTGTCAAGTGAAGCCACGGGAGAGGATTTGTGAATAGGCGTGTTCTTGACGGATTGGTGTATGACATCAAAGTACCGTAGGAGCGATTCTAAAGCATGCGGAGACGTCGGCTCCGCGAAGCGTCGCAACTGACGCTGGTGGGTCATATGATGACTACGGCTTTTTTAGCGCTCTCAAAGTACGTACTCGTTCAAAATAAGCACCTACTAGAGATCATGCGATTTCTGACTGAGCCAAGGACTGCTGTGTGCAAGTTTCTCTATTCACTGTCGCTTAGCACAGTTGTCTGTTCGTGAGCGCCACCAAGTTGTAGTTCTATGTAACCGCATCGACCCTGTGCAAGTGACCACTAGCGCAAATCTTATTGGTTGGCCATTAAAAAAAAGTCACATTGATGGCATGCAGATGTTCATATTGGTCTTATAAGACGCATAGACAGCTGTTCATTCAAATGAAAAACGTTTATCTCACCGAACATTGTCTGTGTGTGAACAGTGTTTGGTTTGGTTTGGTTTTATTCTTTACACTTTTACTTTCCTCAAGGTTCATATGTCTACAGTTTGTGTTTGAAATGTACTAAATATAATTATTTTTCTCGTTACAGATAAAGTGGAGCCCTGTAAACTTCCGGTGTGGTTCTGGCGCTCATGCTCTTCAATTCAGTCACCTGGTGTAAAATTTAGTTATAAATGTGCTTCTGTTTGTACACTATCAGTGAAAATAAACCTCTTACAGAGAAACGCCATGCATTTGATTTCTCCAGTCTGTTTCTAGTGCGTGTACTGATCAGCTTTGATGTCCTCTTAAGAAAATAAATACGTTTCCCGACTCGTGCTTGCTTTCCATTGGAATTAAAGCTTGTGAACTCTTCTTTGAAGCCACTGGCTTGGCTACGCTCCGAGGTTATCAATACACAGAGCATTTGAAGTGAAGACGTCTGCCAAAACAGAACGCTAGGTCAATCCTTCCAATAAACCCTCTCTGGCGTTTACGTACTTTGCTTAAAACCGTATTAAGTTACTCTGAACTGATTACTGATAAACCCAATTGACTTAACGGCATCCTTATTGTTCTCTCTTATAATTGCCAATCAAAACAAGTTTAGCCTCCTTGTTATCCATTTGAAACTCAAGCCCGGCCAGCCACCACAGTATCAGATTAAATGATCGAGCCGCGGTGTTGTGTGTCTGGATCCATGAAAGGGTGAATTTGGGGGTCACTGATTGCAGAAGAGGGTCTGATCTATTAAAGTAATGGGACAAGTTGAAAGTTTGACCATATGGGTCACTCATGTATTATTTAATCAGCTGCCACAGGAGCTCAGATTCTGATGGTTATCATCTGAAAACTGATGCGCATCACCATACCCAGACACTTTTCTTTTTTTTTTCTGAGGACATTTTTATTGAGTCATCTGAGTTCAGTGGTAATTGTTTAAAAAATAGTGGAATATAAGTACCGGTACGTAGATGTTTTAGTGCACATTTTTTTTAAAATGATTTTTAGGCATGATTATTTGGGAGAAAACAGTTCTAAATAATTACATTTATGGCGTTCCAGCTATACCTCACTGGTAATTAGCATCATAATATGCTTGAAATATACATACAGTAGATTTACTTTTATCATAAATTCACAGAGGTGAGTGGTGACATGGATCTGTTTTAAAATATTAAATCCTCATACAGCCTTTTCTGAGAAAAAAATATAAATTAATATGAACTTTTACTCTAAAGTTATAAAAAATACCATAATTCTTCTGTAAACTGCCATAGCAGTGTTAGTACTATAGTAGAAGTAGGAAAAAAAATACATTTGTGTCAAATATATGGATGATGATATATACTAAACCACAATATTTTTTTAAATACAAGATCATGTACAATTATTTTTTGGGTAAATCCTACTACAATCAAAAATACACTAAGATACAATAATAAATATGCATTCAAGAAAAATAAAGTAAGAAAAACAAAAAGAAAGAATAAACCAGTGCCAAAGTACAATACAATAATAGAAATGTAATATATGCAATAAAATACAAATCAGTTACACTTTAAGGTGTCCTTGTTACAGTGTAATTATACATTTAAGTACTAAGTAATTGTAATTAACTATATGTACTTACTATAGGGTTAGGGTTTGCATGGTTTAGGGTTAGTTGCATGCAATTAGGCATAATTTAAAGTTATTACATGTAACGTAAAATGGACACTGTAAAATAAAGTGTTACCAAAGAAAAAAATCTACTTCAAAAATCATACTTGCTCACAATGTACACAGTGATGGTGTGATGACGTAAAAGACGTTTCCCTACTGATTATATTATTGTTATATGTTAACCCAGATAAGTGCTCTTAAGAATGATATTAATACCCTCTGTTCTTTCTGTTTAGAGAAACCTGAAACAACATTTATTTTGGAAGTGCTCTCTCACTCATTTTGGTGTGACATTTCTGATTTTATCAAATGTCATGGGAATCCTATCTTTAAATTTACATATGGAAATGTAATTTTTGGTTTTCATGAATGTGAAAAGAAAAGTGATATTTATTCTATAAACCTTATTTTTCTGTTAGCTAAATTTCACATTCACAAATGTAAATTTTCTAAATGCAATCCTTTTTTTTAAAAAAGATTTAAACTTGAAATGAAAATGTATTTTGAATCTATTGAGTTGTCTAAAAACTTAAAAGCTAAAAGAACAGTGGCTGTGTTTAAGGACTTGGCACTAAATCTGGATTGAAAGACTGAAGGAACTTAATCTGGATTGAAGGACTCTGGAGTATTGTATTATGTTATGACAATGACAATAATTGTTAAGGTTTTTGTGTTTGTTGTTTTCTTCTACAAGCATTTACAAAAAAATATATTATATTACATTACAAAGTCTAGTCGAGAACAACGAAGGAAAAAAATTATCATTTTATTTTACATAGTAGTAAATAAAAGGAATATTTTCAAAAAAGAAAGATTCAAGGCCTTACAAACCACTATCTGCTTTCCCCCACTGCCTAACAGTAGGTGGTCTAATCGAGCAAGCCATAATCGATCAGACTCTCGGCTCTTCTGCGCATGCGCGATCGATTGCTCCACAATGTTTCGCTTGGGAAGTAAAAGATGGCGGCTCCTATGGAAGCGCCAATGTCCCTATTCATGTGAATGATCAAAACAAAGCCTTTACAGGCGCCGTGAGACCGGGCTTTCGGGAGCGGAGAGATGTGTGAGAGTTACGCGCGCTCGTTGCTGCGGGTGTCCGTGGCGCAGATGTGTCAGGCGGTGGGCTGGGACGCGGTGCAGCTGAGCGCCTGTGATCTGCTGTCCGATGTGCTGGAGAGATACGTGCAGCAGCTGGCCCGGAGCTGCCACCGATACTCCGAGCTCTGTGAGTCCTTTAACACTCCTTTCTGACCCTTACAACAGCCTGTGTTTATAACCGTATGTGTTGGAGTAGTGTGCACTATAGTGGGTTTGTTGTTAAGCCCCGCCCACTACTAATGTTGTTAGCGTGCTAAGCTAACTAGCCCCTCAAATGGGGTTTTTGCTCTTGTGGCGATAAAACTTTCTTAACGAACTGCTGTTAGTCAGTTTCCTTGGATTCTTAACACATGTTTTGTTGTTGCAAGACGTTAGTTCTGAAGCTATGCACCAAACGTCTTAGTTTGTATGTTTTGACAGCTGACTAGAGGCTAGTTAGCTGTTATTTAGGCTAACAGATGTCAGCTTTTGCTTTAAAAGGCTATATGCTGCTTACAATGAAGTGAAATGTTTGATTGTATCCCTTTTGGAGCCTGAAATGTTTAAACCAGATCATGTGGAATAGTTTGCAAACGCAGTGTATGGATTCCCACTTGTTGCCATAGTGATGATGTAAGCCAGCATCATCTGTGCATATGTGCAGATCATGTGTCCAAAACAGTGTTGTTTTAGTATCATTGAGATGCTGTTATTGTTTTTTTTTATCGATATTTTGAAGTAGTTTTGATATTTTCCGTTTTTTAAAGTTTTAGTAATTGTGTTGTTTATGTCATTTCTAATAGGCCTATGTCTTCATCTGAACCTGCTAGTTGTCAAAGTGAGAGTCTGAAAAAACATTGTTTTTGTGCATTTAAATGGCCATGTTTGGAAAGTTTTTGAAAATATTTGTTTAGAAAAAGTTGGTTTGTTTACATGCAATAGTAGGAATTGAAAATGAAAACTTGGTTGACACATTAAGGCATTTGATTTTGGGTTCAGGAAGTCAAGTCGAGAAACAGACTATAACTTATAAACCTTTAAAGACAGCCATGCTGTGAGCTCGAGGCTGTTAATTTATGGTATTTGCTTCCGTTGAAGCCGTTATCCCGTGTTTAACAGTGGAATTCGTGGCGAAAACTACATTTCCCATGATGCTGCAAAGAAAATTCCAGCAGAGAGTCGAAACAAATAAAACATGGCAAAATATCTCTTTAGCTCCGCCCACTCCCATGAAGCAGTGCGAGTGATGTAATCGAGTCTATCTATCTTTGCTCTCAAAATGCTTATATGTTTGTATCTATATGCATATTTTGCAATAAACTTAAAATCTTTTTTAATTCAATTATGCTGTTCGCAATGCTTCATGGGATTGTAGTTCTTTCTGTCACTAAAGCCGTTAAGCACACACTCTTGTAACTTTGTTTTGTCCGGTTTTCAAATACATTTTTGGTTCAAATCAATGTTTGTAATGTTGTGATTCACCTCGTAGGTGATTGGCTTGGTTCATTCAGCGGAAGTATTTTTTCCATTAATTTTTTCCATGGGGATTTAAAAAAAAAATTTTTTTTTTGTTAAAGAGTTTTAAGCCAATCAGCTTGAATCACGACATTACAAACTTTGATTTGAAGCAAAAAAAGTTTTTGAAAATCAGACTTAACAGCTTTATTGAGGGAAAGAACTACAATCCCATGAAGCATTGCGCATTGAAAACCGATGGAGAAATATTAAACTATTCATGCACACATTATTTATTATATATTATATAAAAACAATATTTTAAGTATTTTGAGTGCATAGAATGATCAACTCGATGACATAATTTGCAGTTTTTCATGGGAGTGGGCGGAGCTAAATAGCTATTTTTGCTTTTTTTCAACTCTGATTGGTGTAATTTTCTATACAGCATCATTCAGGGCAATGTAGTTTTTCACTTATCAAATATCAATTTGATATTTCAAATATCACGGGTTGACAACCTCGTAGCTCACAGTAGGTCTGTCTTTAAAGGTTTATAAGTTATCATTCAAAATCAATTTCCCTATGGAGAAAATGAATGGAGCTTTTACTTCCAGAGCCCGATAGATGCGCACTATAAGTAATATGTGACCCTGGACCACAAAAACAGTCACATGGGTCAAATTTTTTAAATTGAGGTTTATACAAATAGCCTAAGCTTATAAATAAGCTTTCCATTGATGTACGGTTTGTTAGGATAGGACAATATTTATCCGAGATACAACTATTTGAAAATCTGGATTCTGAGGGTGCAAAAAAAATCGAAACATTGAGAAAATCACCTTTAAAGTTGTCCATTGATGTTCACGACTGTGCTGCATCCACTCACAAAAATATATTTTTTTAATATTTACGGTTGGACATTTACAAAATATCTTCATGGAACATGATCTTTACTTAATATGCACATGATTTTTGGCATAAAAGAAAAATCGATAATTTTGACCCATATAATGTATTGTTGGCTATTGCCACAAATATACCCGTGCGACTTGTGATTAGTTTTGTGATCCAGGGTCACATGTGGCTGATGATGTGCCTTTCATTGTACTTGAATACTTGATTCTGATTGGTTAATCGTTGCATTCCGCAAACAACTATGCTTTTTCTTTATTCTTCATTTTTTCCCCATAAATTGCACAGCATAATCTCTCTCTCTTTTCTTTCAGATGGACGTACAGACCCTGGACTGAGCGATGTGGACCAGGCTTTTGGATTTTTGGGAGTCAGTATAGCTGAACTTGAGGACTATGTGAATAACTTGGAGCCTGTTGGCTACCCACAAACTATCCCTCAGTTTCCCATCAGCAAGAGCAGCGTTCTGCAGTTTCCTGCTGCCGGCTTTGAAACGGACGCCCGTGAAGCCCTGAGGGGAGAAAGGAGAGACTATATCCCAGAGTACTTCCCTCCGCTCGTCTCACTGCAGGAAGGTACGTACCAACATCGCTGTAGACGCCGAACTGAATATATTCACGCAACAAGTTATAAGAAGATAATTCAATGGACTTGTAAATAAATAAAGCCGGGCGTACATTGTGCGAGTTTACGAGTTACGGCTTAGTGGGTGATTCCTCTCACATGATGTGAGACACAACCATACGAGCATCGACGATTGACACATGATTTTTCCAGAGAGCAAAAATCATGTTTGTGACAGTTTGCTGATTAAAGTTACACTATGTAACACTTATAATAGTCTTACCATAGTGAATCAGGGTAAGACAAAAACATATTTTGGAAGAAGGAGTGATGATGTAGGGACAGCTGTGAATAAAAAAAAAAAAAATTATTATTTATTTATTTTTATACAAAAAAACAAAAGTTACATATATTTGCAACTATATTTGATTGGCTGAACAAAAGTGGTATTCCGTTTGTGTTTTAACTTCTTGGTATCTTACAAAAATACAATTTAATGACAGCACAAAATAAATACACACACACAACAATGCTGAAATTAAGAGAACAGTCACTTATTTATTATACATTAGATATTTTGTGTTATTTAGTTGTTTAATTTACACAACCTGTGGTGTGTTTCTGTAAACACCGAAAGAAAAGAATCTTAAAAAAATGCATCATATTTTCATGTGATCATTGAAACGTTCCAGTAGAAAAAGAAAAAGAAAAAAAATTGATATATATGATTAATTACTTGACATTAGTTCCAAATGTTTTCCTTTGGTCACAGCACACACATACAATCTGTAAATCAACCGTGCTATTTAAAAAAAAAAAAAGCTGACTATTGATCTATTATGCACTTTTTTATCTATTTACTTTTTTTACTTTTATTCAGCAAGGATGCATTAAATTGATCAAAAATGACAGTAGACATTTATAATGTTACAAAAAAAAATTATATTCATAAATACTGTTCTTCTGAACTCTCTATTCATTATAGAATCCTGAAAAAGTGTATCACCGTTTCAACAACAAAACGTTTTTTAACATTACTATGATTGGAAATATTTTAAATCATGATTTCTGAAGGATCATGTGACACAGAAGACTGAAATAATGATGCTGAAAATTCAGCTTTGCATCACAGGAATAAATAATATATTTAAAAATCTTAAAACAGAAAACAGTTCTTATAAATTGTAATAATATTTCACAATATTACTGTTTTTATTGTATTTTTGATCAAATAAATGCAGCCTTGGTGAGCAGAAGAGACTTTCATAAACATTTGAAAATCTTACCGAACGGCAATGTATATTAGCAATGTGGTAATGTCTGTTTTTGGCTCTTTTTTTGGGATTTCATTTTTTATTTGGAACTTAATGGAGTCATCTGGCATAATGCAGATTTGTTAAATTGTTACGTAGGTATTCAGACATTTTACATTCACAAACTGCGTGAAAGGTAATATCGAAAAAGCACAATGGGGCACTTTAACATAACTTGTTGTGAGGATGACTAACATAACATTCACACGAATATATCTACCGTACGATAAATAATATAACAAAATCTGTACCAGCTGACCCATTTCTACTGTCACGCGATATCGTGCCGTACTCATGCCCATCTTGCCAAAATGCATTGACATGTGGCCGTATTGGCTGAGTTCAGTCCCATACAGTCGCACACACAGGGACCTACGTATCCCATGATCCCCCAGCGCTGTAGTCTTTCACTCACTCCATCCGGCTCACACACACACTCTCGCCTTCTCATCACACCCAGCGGAGGCAGTGCCAGTGGGTGGTGGAGGGGCGGACATGATCAGGGTTGTTTCGGGTCGGACAGGAAGCTCTCTGGCTGTGAGGTGTGTTTGCGGGTGTCGGTGTGTGTGTGAAACAGGAAGTCGGCGGGCTGTAGGCTTTCAGCCATGTGTGTGTGAGAAGCTGGCGGAGGTCCGGCCCGGATGGCAGACATCCCAGGTGAGTGTGTGTGTGTGTGTGAGAGTCCAGCCAGGGTAGGGGGTCTAACCGGGCCTGGAGCCAGCACTCAGCTGGATGCCCCTCTGCCAGAAGAAAGACTCAGGGTCTCTTTTTCTCCCTCTCCTCCATTTCCATTTTCTTTTCTTTCTTTTTTTTTTCTGTCTCCCGTTTCTTCCTCATAGATCAGTCAGAGGCCATATTACACCACAACACACTCATGCCACAAATCTACATGAGCATGTATAGGCAAAACAGACAAAAGTTTAAACATACAGTGCATTCTTCTATAATATAGAATATATATTATATGTATTTCTCTCCAAACCACAAAGGTTTCGGAGCCCCGCTGTGTTTGAGTGTTACGAACACAAATGGGTTTTTGTGTGGTTTGTATTTTTTAGTGCTACTTGCTTAAGCAAACTTCTATTTTACATTGATTTGAACAAAGTATTAAATGTTTATGTAACTTATCCTGCACTATTACAAAATGGGCCAACAAAAATAAAAAATACCATAGATTTACATTGAAGAAATGACCCGAGATATATTTAGAGACCAGAATTTTATAGACTTTGAGTTGGGTTATGAGATTTGTGCCAAAACACCCTATGGCAAACATTAAGTATTATTTATATAAGCTACTATAGTGTGTGTGTGTGTGTATATATATATAATTAGTGTATTTTTATATTTTCACTTTTTATTTGAAAGTGTTAGTAATTTTATGTGCTTCTGCCATTAGTTTTTTAAATATTTATATTCTATTTACCATTCTTTTTTTCTTTTTTTTGCTGTTTTAGTACTGAAATTTATTTTATTTTAGTCAGTTGCCATTGCAACATTTTCGTCTAATATTTATATTTTATTTCAGCTTTTTTCCATTTAACAAAAAACGATTTTTAATAATAAAAACAAGCACCTTGTGCATTGCAACCTCATTGTAACAGTTTATTTGTAAGTAATATGTTAGTCTGTTAGTTAGATTCACTTCTGCAGTAGCATATTCAGCCACAGGTTGGCGCTATCCGACCACATTTGTGCTCTTAACTTCGTCTGAATGTCTGTTTCTGATCTTCTTCATTTCTCTTATGCTGTGTGATACTCTGTGAATCAAGATGTGTGTGTGTGTGTGTGTTTTATCATCCGCCAAAAGAAATATCTTAGAAAATATAATAGCACATCTCTCCTTCACAAGCCACAAAATTTGAGGTACCATTTATGCCTGTATTACAATTAAACACTGACCCCGAGATCAAACAGGTTCACACAACACAATAAAAATGTGTTTTTAGAGCATTCCAGTTTTGGAATACTGATTTTATTGCAATTACAATTTCATTACATTAACATATTCCACAGAGTCGTTGTCATTGGTTCGGTGGTGGGTTTTCTCCCAGTCAACAGGCTCTTGTTTGTCTATTGTGTGGGAGCGTATTGTTGTTCAGTCCTGAGGGAAGAAGGTAATGGGAGGTAGAGAGAGAGCGATTGCATCTGTACACTGAAATTACCAGTGATCACACAGGCTGATAAAGTCTCTCCGTCTATGCAGAGAGAGAACAAGATTAAGATGACTGCTCTGGAAATTTACAGCTGCAAAATCAAGCTATACACGAACGGATTTCAGTTTGTCGTTGATCCCAGTGTGTAGAGCAAGAACGTGGTTCTGTTTGAGTTTATGCCGTTGAGTCAAGACGGATCTAACATAGTATCCTTACCAGGCACAATTTGACAATTTTCCTGCATCAAATAATTTGTCCCTCTATTCTGACATGCTGTGCAGTGCGACATAATCACAATCTGACTTTATTAGAAACCTGTGTGGAATGGAAATTTGGACCAGTAAGATTTGGATGGGTGGGCCTACCCAGCATAACCCCCACAAATTGAGGAACCAAGCAACAGGATGTCCCATCGCTTATTACTTATCGCCCGTCGTGACTCTTTAACCCCTTAACTGTCACCTCCGTTTTTGAGAATGGACTTGAGAATGCACTATTCAAACTTTAATGGTTGTAATTCAAGAATGCTTTGGAATATAGACCTAGGTTTGGTCTTGTTTTAAAAATTATTGCTGAAGTGAAAGCACTTCAAAAAATTAAAGTATGAAAAAGTTATGGAAGTTTAAATTTACAGTAAATACTGCACTTTTATATAAAATATATATTTTACTAAATATTTTTTACTATAAAATCAAAGCCATATATCTAACCAAGTTGTGTTCCAAATTTGAAGTTGATATCACAAAAATTGAAGTTCCCATGAGATTTTGTTTAGGCGTAATACCAAAAATAGCCACCGGGTGACATACATTCCAATGAATTTAATTGTATGCATTCTGCCGTAACAAATTAATACATTTCTGTCCAAATATCACTTCTGTCACAAAATATGGAACCTTGAGACTCAGATCTTTCTGACAATATGTGTTTTGTCAAGATTAGAAAAGGTTTTGATCATAAATTATGACACACAATGACGCCCAAAAGGGGAGGAGCCAGATCAAATAATTAAGAGTACCGTTTCTATGGTAACGCAACGTCCAATTTCAAAATGGTTTTCACAGGATGAGTTCATAAGCTTTCAAATGATACCTAATTTATAATAACTACTAAAATATGTGATGTAATAAAAAAAGGCGATAAAAAAGATAATATTATATTTTAGGGGATAATATTATTTTATAAAAAAAATTATTGACAAATACTAGATTATATGTTTTAGTATGAACTTTTAGCATGAAAACCAAAGTTTCAATTATTAAAAGTGTGTGCGTCGACTTTTTGTGACAAACGCCAGATTTTTTGAGGTGCACTCTTGTCATAAATTCATCTATTACTGTTCAAAAAACAATGCTTAAATATCTATTGTTAGATAAATATCATGATTAGTTTAGGATTTAATTGTAATATAGTGAAGTAAACTTGACAGTCAAGGGGTTACGATAGAATCTGAGATTGTTTCACATTCTCACGCATGGTGATCGCATCTAACAAACCTGTCAACTCTGCATGCTTGCTTTGTAGACAGCTTCTGGTTTTAAGTGTGTTGCATATACACCACTTGGAGAATAGACAGTTTCTCTTTATTATAATGGTAGATTCTAGTTTTTATTGCTTCACATGCTTGTTTTAGTCGCATAAAGACGGCTTTTTTGTTAGTTAGTTTAGTTGCATTGCATGCAGCTTAGTTGAGTCTAATGGTGCTGCTGGTTTTGCATGCATACACCAACCAGTTCTATTGATTTTTAGTGGATATTGCTAGTTTTGTTGAATTGCATGCATGCAATTGACAGCTTTGGTCATTCATTTGGTCATGCGTGATGCATCATTGACAGTTTTATTGGTTATTCTGGGAGCTGCTCGTTCTGTCTGGTTACGTCATAGCAGACGCGCAGTGCAGAAAACTTTTTCCGATTCTAACTTGAGCTTTGTAATTTTGCAAGCCTTGTTTAAGTCCCTTTCCGTCATTAACACAATCATCCCGTCGACAGAGCCGGTTTTCTTGCATCTCATCGCGCTGCTCTCTCTCGAAGTGTTAGACACTGCGAATCTCCTTGTCCAGAGGTGCTGATTATTACCTCAGTCTCTGCTGGCGTTCGCGCCGCGCTTCTGTTAACTTATGAATTGAGCGAGCTCTGTATTTGACTCGCTTCGTTATCGGCTCTTTTCAAAGCTTCACAAGGGCGTAAAATGATTAGAGGAGAGCCTGACAATGCATGAAGAGATTTGCACAGTTTCCGTAGATGTCAGGTGCAGCCGTTACACTCTAAAAAGAGAAAAGGATGAATATTAAAGGCCTCCGTCTTTTCTCCTTTTCTTCCGCCGCGACATGCACATCTTCTTTAGAGAGAATAAGGCCCAGGGCCCGCTCTGATTGGTGAGGGTACGCTCCCGTAGCCAGGAGACTCCGACCTGATGAAAAGAATTTTGTCTTTTAAGTATAATAGTCATTACTGTCTCACTTTCTGTCATTCCCAGGTCAGTTTCTACCGATATGGTGCTGGTTCACGTGCCAGAGCCGATGTCTGGTCCGCGGATCCTCAGAAAATCCTGAACGTGTTTTCAGGAACATATTTTAGCAAAGTATTTTGATTTAGCATCTTATCCATTTTTACTGTCATTTTTTTATTATCAATGGACAGGGAAATCTCGCCCTTTGGCCCTGATGTTAGCGGTTCCTGGTTTAAGGGGCCAATGCTGGACTATTTTAACATCCAAAACGGTCTTTCTGCCATTGAAACATGTGGAACGGTTCCAGATTGGGCACCGGTACCCTATCGGTAGAAAAAGAGCTTCGGTGTGCTGTTTATGTCTGTCTGTGACACTCTCGCTGATGTAGTAACTCCTGTATTATCTCTCTCCCCTCCTCTTATCTCAATGTATTTCCCTTCCTCGTCCCCCTTTTGCTCATGGAGAGAGAGGGCTATCTGCTCTTTGTAGTTTTCTGACTATTTATGTCGGACAAGGTCAGAATCGTTTAAACTTGCCTGGCTCCCTCAGACCCGAAGATAAGATGAGAGCAGAAAGGATTGGGATCGATGGAGGAGTGCAGATTTATTCTCCTCTCTCTCTCCTCCTCCTCTCTCTCTCTTTGTCTCTCGTCCATCCCTCTTGCTCTTTTTACAGAGGTTTGGCGCCTTTGGATCCATTTGTCTTTTTTACTTTCCGTTCGTCGGGCCCTTTAAAATACTGTACCTAAACGGGCCACTTTGCTCATCCAGATCAAATCAAAGAGCAAATTAAAACGCTATCAAATAAATCTGACGGACATCTTGTTCTTGCGGGACCAAAAGCTGCGGTTATATGCCTTAAATAAATAGCTTTTCAAATGCCGTATGATTGAATAGCTCACCCAAAAATTAATATTCTGTCGTTATTTAATCACCCTCATGTTGTTCTAAACTTTTTTTTTTTTTTTTTATGGAACACTAGAAGAACTCAAAAGTGACATTTAGATATATTTAGGCTTCATATTGTTTAATGAGGTTTGGAAGTGGTATGAATGCATTTAAATTCACAATTACATAATGTTATGAGATTAATCTTGAATATAGAAATATTAAGTGATTTAAAAAAAAAACTGAAATGAACTGCCAGTAGGTGGCGGCATGCTACTGTCTTTGTCACTGAATCGTTCATTCAATCCATTCGTTTAAAACGGCTGATTCATTCAGGAATGAAGCAAGTGACTGTCTTTATGAATGGGTCATTGAATCAATGACTCACCCGATTCATTCAAAAACGCAGACTCATTCATCAGAGATGCGCAGTGGCTCAGCTGTGACTTTGTTTGGAACTGTTTTCGTTGACAAAATAGAGCAAAATCAGACAATATTGTGCCTAAAATGTAAGTCACTTAAAGGTATAATGGAGGATTTTTTACTTCCGGGTGGATCACCTATACTATTGGTCCTCCTAATTGTCAATCATTCTGGTGAATCAATCAAACTTATTCAAAAAGTGGAGAGGGCGGGTCTTATCTAAAATTCGGAAAGATCCTCCACTATACCTTCTTGTTTATTAAACTGTTGTGTAAAATCAACATCACATATGCAGTCGTGCTGATATTTGGGGAAAACCGCAGTCTTTCTCCTGTGATATTGCTTAACTACATCATATATTGTGAATATTAAAAACAACTCAAACAGGGGCATTTTTTTGCACCCATATCTCACATTTTGGTAGCATTCTTCTGATAATCCGATATCTGATAATGATATTTACAAGATTATTTGATTTACAAGTTTATTTATATATCGCCTAGTAAGCGTGCAAAGAACCTTCACTTCATAATCATGAAGCTGTCACTCATCTCTTCACTTTTGTTATAATGGAAGGATTCAAGAGCGTACAGAACTCAGCACTGGACAAAAACTGAGTGGATTCTGATTAACTTAAACACCTTTAATTCACCATTGCATTCAATGGATTGAAATGAATTTGGAAAATGCACTGTATAAGTAAACAGTCTCGCATACCATTTCATTCAACACAAATCCAAATGTGTGCACTTTGCCCATGTTTTGCTTGCTTGGATTATACAAGTCGCTTTGGAATATGTTTCAGATGACCAAAAAACACAACTTATAGTAAGGAAAATCTTGCAGCCCTACTTTAGGTCATTTTTGGAGCTCAAAAGTCCCCATTTACTTTCATTGTATAGAAGAGCAGGTGGGACATTCTTCAGAATATCTCCTTTCATTCTTCACAGAAGAAATTCATATGGGTTTTATCAACAAAAGATGACAGAATTTTCTTTTTTTGTGCGAACTATCCTTTTAGATGTGTTTGTTAGGTGCTGTCGAGTGAGCTCTGTGTGTGTGTGGAGGGAAGCCTCTGGTCTTATGTTACTCTGTCGTGGCTTTATGATAGATGGCTCAACCCAACCCTACTGCCCCCTGTCACAACCGTTTACCTCCCCCCGTCAGCCGACTGCGTGGATGAGAGTGTGTGTGTGTGTGTGTGTTAGGGAGACAGAGAGGTCCGTGTTTGCTCGTTGCCACTGTCTGACTGACAGGTCTGGGATGACCCCCTGCTGCACTGGGCCAGGTACCGCGAGCCCATCGAGAGTGTGTGTGAACGGTAGACAGACAGGAGCCGGCTATTGGGCTCGGTGGAGAGGTCACCTGACCCAGGATCAGTCCTGGAGAGCGCGCTGCCCTCCTCTGCCCAGGTGTGTGCTAACACAAAACGTGTGTGTGTGTGTGTGTGTGTGTGTGTGTGTGCCTGCCATGGATTTCCACTTCTATCTTTTATTCCCAGTCCAAACTCTCACATTCTCTCAGGTTTCTCTCATAATTAGGCGACTTGAAAGCGCATTCGCGACCGCCTCGGTGAGATCTTCATAAAACACATAATCCACTCCATTTTTATGTCTCCCAAAGAATCGTTTGATTCTTTTGTCACACGCTTCCCGTTTTCCAGCACGTCCTATTCTTTTCGTCCTTACCGTCGCTCTCTTTTCATTCTCTCTCTGTGGCGGTTTTTGTGTCCTTCGTACTAAACTTGATCCTCTTCGAAGCTGAAGCGTGTGTGCAAGTGTAAAGTCTTCAAATTCAGGTATGAGCAAAGTCAAGCTTATTTTATCTCTATGAAGTTTCATGTCACGGCATGATGTGATCAAGTTAGAACTTTACAGGTGGATCAAGATATTTTTTGTCTGTTTTATACAAAAGTATTGCCTAATTTTTTTTTGCACCAATTGAGAAATTGTTGCAATTACGAATTATTCTGTATTGTGGTCGACATAAGATATGGTGACTGATATTATAAATCTGTAGCTGATTATGTCTCAACAATAAGAATGTCCTGATTCCCCAGGGTCAGAATGAGAGTTTCACGCTAGTTGATGGTCCTATTGGATCGGCGTTTGTGTTTGTTGATGATGTCCATGAACCAAACTTAAAACTTCAGTTTCTGTGATATATTGAATGGTCTTGTTAGAATTAAAGTTAAATGCGTCACCAAAGTAAATTTATCTAGCTGATTAACAGATAAAAAATTGTTGAAATTGCACGAATGGCTTGTGACTATCTTAAAAGCATCCACAAAAATAAATGAGAAAATGAAGACACTAATTAAGTCACAATATTTATTTATTTACTTGCTTATTACCATGTAGTTTTGGTTTTTCAGCACAAATCTGTTAGATTTTTTTATTTTTATAACCAACATAGAGTTGCATTACAGTTTTTTTAATAAAAAATAAAATAAAAAATGTGCATACATAATTATTGCATTGTACATATTGTGTCTTTGGATAAAAGCGTCTGCTAAATTCAGAAATGTAAATAAATGAAGTAATAGATATATACTATTAATATAATCTGGCCTTCTTTCATGAATTTTTCATACCTCATAACAGTATAACATCACTGATTTGTTTTTTAGATATATTAAGAAACATAAATAAAGCACATAATACGTGGAGAGGGCAATGAAATGGTTGGGGTTGTAATTATGAGAGTAAATAAAAAAAATTCCAGTAACATTAAAGTTTTCCCTCATTCCCTCATTCCCTCATTCCTATCCTCTGTTACAGTGGATATGTGGATTTCATGTGATCGGGTGGGATTTGTCTAGCTAAGCTTTTAAGATGTCAACTATACCAGCTACTAATTTGGCTGTTGTACTTCTAGAAACTATTATTTTCTCAGTACTTTATTCTGTCATTTTACTGTTATATCATAAATCATGCAGTAATTATTTCATCTGAAATACACAAATCTTTAACTTTTAAGTGCATTGCATTATTTAGTACAGATTCATTATGGAGTATTTCACGAGTAAATATTTAAACCTCTAGTGAAGATACTTATTTTTTGCACATTGCAGATTTTTCCGGCATAAATAACTATTCCTTATTTTTCAAGACATTATTATAAAATTAATATATTATTAATTTCCTAATTTAATTTGAAGTACAAATACGTTTTCATGTTTTAATAAAATAAAAAAAAGTAGTCACCTTTAGATGAATTTAGTCTTTTCTCAGTTAATATTCTGTATGTTTTATGTAGGTTCCCTTCAGAGGGAGTTTGTCATGAAATTTGTGACTTTAAAGTTCAACATCTTCCCCCATCAAACCTCTTGCAGTACCTCTGCTTCCTTTAGATGGCACTCTTGCACCAGCCAACCTCTTTCCTCCTTTCTGTCTTTCTGTGTCTGTCTCGCCTTTGCTGTCCCTCTGTCTCTAGCGCACAAACATATTCCACGTGTTTTCTCCGGAATCTCTCTCTCTTTTTTCTTTTTTCTTTTTTTTTTTAATGCTGTGTTTGTTTATATAGAAACGTACTGTACAATATGTGTATACACAGTCTGCAGCGGGTATTGACCTGGTCTGTTGTCCTCGCTGTAAGCGTAGGTGTCATGTGATGATTAGCTTTGCCAGGCCACCATGTCTCTTTCTGGCATTATGATATGAAAGACAAGCTCTTCCAAGCCATGACTCTGGCAGGAAAAATGCTGTTCGTACACTTGATCGCCACCTACGAAATTCTCACCCACATGCACGTCCAATTCTGTGGGGTGATACCTCACAGTAACTGCCTTATTGCGTTTCATAGTGCATTTACGCTTATTTGGGCCTTTCTCAACCTGTCGTTCTTTATCTTTTAACAGACAGCGTTTCTAACAAGTGGCCGTGCTAGCTTTCCATAGCTTTTAAATTGCGCCCATTCACGTTGTAAATACGTTACATTAACATTGTGAATACACTTTCTTTCTCGATGTTAATGTTACATTCTCATCGTAATTACATTCTCTTCTTGTAAATGTTACATCTTTGTTGTAAATACGTTACATTCTCGTTCGGTTACATTTGCATTGTAAATACATTCTCAATGTAAATGTTACATTCTCATTGTAATTATGTTGTAAATGTTACATTTTCATTTGATACATTCTCATCGTAAATTTTACTTTGTAAATGCGTTACTTTTTTACTTTCTAGATTCTGAATGTAAATGTTACATCCTCTTTGTAAATGTTACATTCTCGTTGTAAATGCGTTACATTCGCGTTGTAAATACATTCTTATTCTCAATGTAAATGTTACATTGTCAGTTTAAATACGTTACATTCACATTGTAAAATACATTCTCAATGTGAATGTTACATTTTCGTAATTATTCTCATTCTCAATGTAAATGTTACGTTCTCATTGTCAATGTTACATTCTCATCGTAAATGTTACATTCTCATTAATACGTTTACATTCACATTGTATATCCAGTCTCATTCTAAATGAAAATGTCACATTCTTGTTGCAAATGTTACATTGTTGTGGTAAATGTTACATTCTGCAATGTTACATTGCTAGACTAACTGGGACTAGTCACAGCACTTGCATATTGTTGGCCTATTGTTCAGTCGATTGTAAGTCGCTTTGGATAAAAGCGTCTGCTAAATGATTAAATGTAATGTAGCATTCTCGTTGTAAATACATTTACGTTCACGTTGTAAATACAATCTCATTCTCAATGTAAATGTTACATTCTCGTTGTAACTACAATAACCTAGTTGTGAGGGATATGCAAAACTGCATATTTTTCAAAATAAAATGTATGCATATATTTACATGTGTATATGTATAGGCGAAAAAAACTTTTATTTTGTAAATCTACACAAAATCAGACATGATCTGAAGTGCAACCATAATAATTCTTCTAAATTTATTGAATTTGATTCATTAGTTTGTCGTTGGATAGCTATAGACAGATCAGATGCAAAATAAGCGTGAAATGTATATAAATTACATGTATATAAAATATTAGCCAAATAACCTTTTATTTCACATCCAGATCATTTGAAGTCCAACACAGGCGATGAATTTGTTTGTGATTTGATGGCTATAACGGCAGGAATAAAAAAAAAATATATATATATATAGTGTAGGGACAGAACTTATGCATAACTAAGTTATGCATCTAAATTCATCCACTTTAAAGCACCTCCACTAAAAATTAAGCAAGTAGAAATTTAATTAATCTAGAAAACGCTTAAATGAACTAGTCGGCTGTTGGACCGTCCTGACACATTCCTAGTAGCGGTTTGACTTCAGCCGAAGGTTCCCGTGATGTTCTTGTTTCCTGAAACAGAGATCTTTTTGACAGTTGTTTAGAAAATCATATGTATTAGCTTCTGTTACTATTGGGCTTGGTGAGTTTAGGTCAAAGTAGTTTTGTTTGTGTACTGAAATTCTTTTAACTGATGCTGTGTGTATTGGGCTTGGTTCGTCCGGTGGATGGGAGGGGTAGGAATGTAAATCCTTCCCCAGAGAGGGTGACAGGCTCACGCGCTCAACAGAACCTCTGCCCCTGGTCCCAGGGCGCCAGGGTGGGTCACTGTTAACCCGGGCTGAAATAGCCAGTTCCTTGTGTCTGTGTGTGTGTTTGCAGACAGAGCAAATATGCCTTTATTTGGCTGGTAACTACTTTCTGCTCCACCATAAGCCTTTGTGACTAATACTAAATGCATTTTAGTGGTGTAAAATGATTGATCTGACAAGTTAATGTATTGTTTAGAGAATTTCTTCAATCAGTTATATTTACTATACAGAATTGTATATGTTCATTTCTCAACCAAAATAAAACTGTTCTTTTTTTTTTTTCAGTAAAAAATCCATCAAATTCTTATTTCCAATTTATACCCTGCATGCATTTTCAATATTGCAGTATGATGTAAATTGTTTGTTCAGTTATAGCCTATTTGATTGGTGTAATCACATTTTCATGTTTCAATCACACAAATCAAACCATTTTTAAGCATGAATTTTAACAAAATCCAACTGAATTGATTCAAAGAATGGTCAAAGAAAATGGACTTACTGTTAGAGAAAATATTTGCATCTCTATTAATGTTTCTTAAAAAAAATTTGGTTTCAGTAAGAGAATAAATGCTGATGAAATAGATTTGTCTATGCGATTCATCAATAAAATGCCAGTTATAACATCCTGAATTAGCCAAATAGGCAATATGAGTAATTATAAACCTCCAGTCTAAAAATATATGTAAACATTTATTAAAAGCATTATTCATAGTGCTAGTGTCAACAATAGTTCACCCTCAAATAAAAGTGTTACGCTCTAAAAGTGTGTTACAGGGGTTCTATTGTGTGTGTGTGTGTGTGTGTTCAGTAATTGGGCACATACACACACACACACAGTGCTGCTGAAGCGTTTAGCGGTGCCAGGGAATTAGTGTGTGTTTATTGTCCTAGCAGAGAGGGAGTCTGGGTAAGCACTTAATGCCACCATAGGAAACAAGAGGTGGATGAGACCAGCATTCTGAAGGAGGGCGGAAAATCACTGCACGCTGCGAGTCAAGGGTGCTTTTACCGAAGCAGAAGAAACATTTACATTATTGATATAGTCTCATTTTCGCACAGTTCAACTTCCTGAATTAATGCGAATCATGATAGTTTATGACATGAGTTATGTCGCGTGATTCTCTGCAGATTATTTAGAATGACGAGCGATTTTTTTATTTATATGAAAATGTGTGTAGGTTTTGTATGGCATTTCAATTATCACTTAAAATTCGTTTGACACGACGTACTGCGGTAATCTCGAACCTATCTCATCTGTTTGAGGTTTTTGCTTTCGAGACGGTTGGTTCCCAGAGTCGTGGAAAACCTGGGAGTATCAGGGAGTTTTAAAATGATTTAGAAAAGTCATGGAAATCAATAACATGAAAAAAGTCGTTACATTTTTGTAGTCAATAAAATAAAATCTATATTTTATGTAACAATACAAATTTATGTATTTTTCATTTCAAAATCGTATTGATTAATCACAAATCAAAAAGTTATATATGATTTAAAGGTGTGGGAACCCTATACATACACACGTTACTAAGACCAAGTAGTTATGCATTCAGTTCAACATTAAAAACTTAACAAAAAAAGACATCATACCAAGTGAAATAATGATTGTGCAGTTTCTCTGTCACTCCATGTCTCATAGTACAGTACAGTAAGTGTCCTCCGCCACCAGCCCTAAAGCTTGTGTTGTGTGATGAGTGACCTACAAAAACTGCTGATGGACATTTTTCCCCATGATGTCACGAGCATCTAAAGACGACACACCTGCCTGTTATTTTGGGTTTCCTGATGTTATATGTCTGCTTGCATCTCTCTCTGGACATGCTCACTTCACATAGGGGTTATTTTTTGCTTGATACCCTTCAAAATAGCCCATATGCAGGACACGACAATACGTTTTTTTTTTTTTTTTGCTGGCCTAGTCGGAAATATGTTGACTGGTACTGCCACGTGCAAACACACACAAATTTTTTTTTAGTAACATTGATGTAGGGCTGTCAAAATGCCATCATTTCAGTTAGGGGGAAAAAAGCTTTTGGCTTGTCTTCTGAGGCCACAAGAGGGCGCAATGAGTGAAATAGCCTATTAGTTCACCGCATAAAATCCTTTATTCAAAGCAATGAAATAACAGAAAGAGGTGCATAACGTTTAAACTAATGTTTATAAATCAAATATAATTTTGTAAATTGCATAAACAGTTATGTACGTAACAACATCATGTATAGTTTAATACAAAGTGCCGAAGCGGCAATCACACAAAGTAGTTTTTTGCGTTTAAAAACACGGAATGCAGTTGAATGGAAAACAAGTAATAAAAACTTAGTGAGTGTTTTAGCGCAATTTTCTCACGTCATGGGATCACAACACTCAAAATTCAATTTTTGAAGCATAAAGGAAAGTTTTTTGATCAAATCTTTTTTTCTAATATTATTGTAAATTTTAGAAGCTATCGATTGCAATTTGTTTCAACTCGATAGCTATTATGGTTGCTGAGAAATTTGCAAAAAACTGAATTTTTTCTGGAATTTCCAGGAAATCCCAAATCTTTTCCTGGATTTTTTTTGTGCGTTCCCGAGATTAGACCTTCCTTAACATAATGCCGAAAACCCGAAGTCTCTAGGTGGTCTGGTTGAGGAGTAGATAGAAGTGCAAGATTGGTGCGCACAGACAGAACGAACAGAAATCATGAGTTAACAATCGCAATTTTGTCCGGTGGAAAATTGCGCTAAAAACTCCCAACAACTTTTTTTTTTTTTTAAGTTGAACTACTTTTTACTCTACAACGCTTTCTAAACGCGCGGCTCGCTGTTGCGAGACGTGAGTGCAACGTGTGTCCATTTAGCGCTTGTTTACATAGAAAACGATGGAAAAGCAGGTTTTGACGAAACAAAGATCTTCACCGCGTCGAGCTTCTTTATTTCTGCCTATATGTTTTGCATCTAGCGCCGCTAGATAGGGTTCAACTGGATAGGCTAACAAATACATTAAAACGCAACAACGACATCATCGCATCTCGTGCGCCAGAGATGCGTTTAAGCGTTAGAATGTGGATTTTTATTTTAAATTCGACGAATATTTTAAATTCGCATTTTAATTTGACAGCCCTACGTTGATGTGTCGGAATATAATGTACGAAATATATTTCTTACTGATGTTTTCTAGACTTTTTTTCTGTGATTTTTGAAAACCTTATCTATGTTAGCTAGCGATCAAGTTTAAGTTTAAATGACGTAATACCACATGACGGAAAAAACATATAACGTAATAATAACGTGTTGACCAGGTTGGGACAGTTCTGTCAACAGGTCTGAAACTCTCTCGTTATTGTCGAGTTTTTCACATATAATTACTCTTTATTAACCATCCAGAGCGTTTTCTTTTGTTAGATAGCTACCTGTTTTGATTTCGTAGCTTCACAAGGCAGTCATAAACTTTCAAATGCCAAGTGCCTCCGGTAGAAGCATCTAGCGATGAAGGAGGTCGACCCTGACCTCGAAATTATGTCTATTTTGAATTTGCACTCAACAAAGTATTGACTTTCACTGTGCCAATATAGGACTGTCATTCAGAATATTGGCAGACTGTAGCAAAAGATAATTACTGGCTAAGGTTTATGTGATATAAATGATCTGTCAGAAGGCAGAATGAGGTAGTTTCTGGTGAGGTGTGTCGGGGCTCCACCGACAGAAAGAACAGTAGCTAGATAACCGCTATCGTTTCTGTAGCGCCGCAGTTACGGCTTCGTCTGTACCTTCATGTGTTATCTTCATATGTAGTGAAATTCTGCATATGTATTATATCAGAGGCTATGATTCTGTTTATGTGAATGAATGTTTTGAGTACGACTATCTTTTTCATTGCAGGTAGTTTGACCTCAGTCATTTTCTAAGTGTAAGATTTGTGACAGACTCTATCTTAAATTGATCCTGTTAAACCTTGATTTAGGTCAGTATGAAACGGCGAACAATTTCACTTTTAATGTGCCGTATTTCTGCTTTATTTTAATCATTATTTACTTAGTTACTCTTAACAATATATTAGAAAGGCTGCATTACCAACAGAAGCAGAAAATGAGTGTTATTACATTTTAATAAATGCTTAGTAGGAGGATTTTCTTTGTTTTCCTGATTTTCAGAATTTTTGCTTTTTCATATCAAAGCTGATATGAAGAGGCTAAACTTTGATTTAAATCTGAATTTAAATGCAAAACTTAAACGGGCCATAAAAATTTTAGAAATATCATTTTTTTCTTATTGAAGTCTATGTGAACAGGTAAAATTTTGCTTTCATTCTTCATTGATCCACCAGTATTGAACATGAATTTAAGACGGCAATGTATATTACCGTACATAAAAACTGACAAATATTCCTGAACTTCTGAAATATTTTCTTTTATGTGAACTTTATTTCTTAATCGATCCGCAAATATTAAACGTGTTTAAGAACGCCTTCTACGTTACCTCACATGAGAGCAGGAGAAATATTTGTGGAATGTTTGTTTTTTAAAGCCAAAATGAATTACATTTATAAAGAAAGCAATGATTTAAAACGGAAGAGGCAGACAGACAGATGGAGAGCGTACAGTGGAGACGGCCGTGGACGGAGAGCGAAAGATTGGATAGGAAGATGGAGTGGAGGGTAAGACGGAGGGGTTGACGACGCGCCTGCAGAATACAAACAGGGTTTTTCCATCTGGAGCGTTTGCCCTCATGGCACCAGCAGAGGCAAGGAAACACAGCTTAGATTAATGCACTGATAGAGGGAGGGAGAGGAAGAGAGGTAGAGCGACTGGATGAGAGACGGGCAGAAAGAGGAGAGTCCAGGATTAATTGAATGACTTCTGGATTGAAACTCGTGATGGACGAGTCTTCGAAATGAAGAACTGAAGAAAAAAACTGAAGCGGCAACATCGAGTAAAATAGCCTCAGCGGTAAACGATTCATATTTGTACGGCCTAAACGCATTCCAAGCGGACCTTATCCCTCACACTTGCATCGACCGCTATGAGATATAAATAGTCAAACCTCATTCATCACTGAATTGGGCGAAACCTAATCCATGTACTCTGTATCTCGCAATGTTATTTAGCTCTGTTACTTACTTGGCTTGTAACAAATGTAGGGAGATGTGGCTAACAGACAGCAATATGCTCATGTGGCATTATCAGCTATCGCTGACTGGGTTTCTCTGCGGCCCGTAGCTCATCGCATTCCAGACACAACGTGATCGACTGCAGTTGAAACGCGAGAGAATCCGATAAACGTGTTCACATCTACTTGCGCTGTAACATACCCTAAGACGTAGCCACATGTGAATCCTAGTCAAGCGGTGCGGATAAATTCTGCATAGAAGATTGCAGTGGGGCTTTTCTCTTCATAGAGTTAGCGTCAACCGGCGTGTTTAGGGATTTAGAGGTCATATTTTATATGGCGTGACAAACCATAAAAAGTTAGCTTTTTTTTATGCAGGTATGCTTTGCATGGAGAAACAAAACTGCATACTTGCCCATCCCATAATGCACTGTGATTGACCCTCCTTTGGTCCACTGAGTTCATATTGAAGCCATGATATCAATTTGAACTCATCATCATTTCAAACAGCATTTTTGTGTTTTTATTTAGTTTTGTTTGTTCTTACCTGTTTGCATTCGTTTATTTGATTGTATTCACTCATTTGTTTGTAATACACATGCTTTTTTCTTTCCTTTTATTACTTGTTTTGCTCTTCTCTGCTTGCCTTTGGCTTTGTTTTTTTGTTTGCTTTACTTCAAGTGCATATTGAAGCTGTTATTTCAATTTCAACTCATTATTGAACTGATAAACATTTTTTGCAAAAATGCAAAAACGACCTAACTTTTGTTTATTCCAAGATAATAACTGGATGCCATTGATACTATCCATAATACGGTCATAACAACAATATGCCATATGACTTTTTAATAAATATTTATCTTGTAATAATACAAAAAAAGGTGCACAGTGCTGTATTTCTTTCAAACAGCTTTTTTTTTGTGTTCTTTCTTTTGTTCTTGCTTTCATTCAGTTGTTTGTTTGTTCGTTCACTCATTTGTTTGGTCCTGGTTTGTTATTGTTTTTTGCCCCCACATGCTTTTGTTTCTTTCCCTTTTTATATCTTGTTTAATTTTTGTCTGCTTGCTTTGTTTGTTTGCTTGCTAATTTTTTCGTTTGCTTGCTATTTTTTGTTTGCTTGTCCTTTCTTTCTTTCTTTCTTTCTTTCTTTCTTTCTTTCTTTCTTTCTTTCTTTCTTTCTTTCTTTCTTTCTTTCTTTCTTTCTTTCAGTGTTTTCTCTGTTACACTCTGCAGTATCAGGAGTATAGTTCTGTATCAGATGTTATATCACGCTGTAATTCTGTTGTTGATAAAGTGTTTGGCCCTGTGCGTGTTGTGCTGCTGTTATCATGAATCACACAAGCACTTGAGAGCGTGTGTGTGTGTGTGCGTGTGTGCGTGTGTGTGTGTGTGTGTGTGTGTGTGTTTTATCACTGATCAGAGTGAGGTCTTCTAGGCCATGTGTTGCTTTATATTTCATCATCTTAGGCTTCTTATCTTCTGTTGGCTCCACATAACCAAGCCCCTAATTCTGTTTTACCACTGACATACACACAAATACACCACCTGCAGAAGCGCACATGGATCCATGTTATGAGTGATGAGAGAAAAGGGATCGAATGATCACTGTCTTTGGCAAATATTTCATCTCAGTGTTAGAAGATGATTTTCACTGAAATGTCCACTGCTGTTATATTGATCAGCACTCAAATAGATGACATAACTGTGATGTTTCTCTCTGAGGAATACACTTGCATAGACACACAAACATGGACACAAAGTTCCCAGACACAGTCTGGCCCTGCGTTGACCTGTGTTGCGGCGTTTATCTAATAACATAATTTAAGGGATTTCCTGAGCGGGTTGAGGAGTGCAAATCCCTACACACACACACACACACACACACACACACACACACACACACACACACACACACACACACACACACACACACACACACACACACATGAATTTCTCTCTGTATATTGTACTTTGTCCTGAATGACATGTAGAAAGTGTTGGGCTGTAATCAAATTATCGGTGTGTGTTTATGGAGATCTATGTGTATGTGTCGGTTAATTTGAGTCAGTTAAAGAATTATAGCTAGTTCTGACCAAAAAACTCTATTTAAGTGTAACATTACACACACACACACACACACACACACACACACACAAACATGTTTTCTTAATTAATTATCTAAACGAGGGCGTACCATATACTTCTATCTATCTATCTATCTATCTATCTATCATCTGTCTATATAACTATCTGTTTTGTTATTAATTTATACACATTGAATCCCCAAATTTATGTAAGGCATTTAAAAAAAGATATCATTTTTAAGGGCACTCTTAAAGAAACACACTTATTCATTGTCATATTTTATATGCACTTTACTTACTGTATAGGTGCACTTTACACACCGACTTTACTCACAAATAAAACATAATTGAATCAGAACAAAACTTCATTTTCAGACTTTTCCCTTTGCTCCTTTCTTAACACACGCACAAGCACACAATACACCCTCACCAGTGCGCCGTCCTTCCCAAAGTTCCCATCTTTCTCCCTGGGAGTTTCCTGTGGTCGTCCTGAGCCTAGCAGCTGATTGGTCAGCTCCGGCGACGGTTTAATCACGGGGATGGGTGTTTTTTGGGAGTCTTGTAATGACTTCCGATTTTCTCAGGGAGGAAGCGAAATGTAAATTAAGCAATTATGTATCTTAACGAGGGTAACACGGTATTTATAGACCTTAATAACCTTAAGTGGGCCGGTTTGGAAGCTCGTCAAGGGAATTAATGCAGTCTAAACAGCCGGCTCTCCTGTTTGACTTGGAGTGGCTCCCTCCACATGTCTGCTGTCGCACAGAAAAATGAAAATGAGTTTTACAGTCAACCCTAGTGTTGGGTGCACAACACATACTAGAGCTCTTTGTGCTTATTTTTGTCTTTGTACTCCTAACTCTGTAAGAAATTGGTCAAAGTAATAAAACAAAGTTATAGTGTTGAGCCTTGGAGCACATGTGGGCTTCACAAGTTCAAGTCTGGATTGTTACATTTCTCTATCCTGTTCCCCCCGCTAAGCATTATTTTATTTTATTTTTTATAGTACATTATTAATATGTAAATAGGCTTGACAAAATGTCTTGTTTTGACCAATAACAGTGTAGGAAATATATTAAAATTTCTCAACATAGTAAACAATATCACAACAAATATTTATTGTAAAAAACAACAACAAATGAACTTGTCAAACTAATTGGGTTCTGGAAAACCACAGTGACCCATACTTGGTTATGACCTTGTTCTCACAAGGCCACCGCAAAATATCTGAGAATATATATATATTTTTTACTCAGTGTCACTGTTCTGCACCAAAAAGAAAAGTTCAGAAGGCTGATTTGACATTTGAAGTGAACTGGAACAGAGCAAGTGACTTCTGCGGTGAAATATTTGGACTGCACAATTGCAGACGGCAGCACAAACGTATTTTTGTAGGAGTAAGCACACAGTCTTTTTTTTAAGTCAGCCCCTCATCTTAAATGCACTTTTAATATATTGGGGTTTTTAGATTGAGTTGCGTGTGTCTCAAGTGGTAGGCAAGTTTGGGATTATATTCCTCCCATATTGAGAATGAGAAGCTTTATTTTACCGCCTGCCCAGCAGTTTCCGCAGTTTTAAAAAATAAAAACAAATTGGAAAAATTAAAGTAATCTTAATACGCCGAGATGAGACCAAGGCACATTTGAATATGTTTCCTGTTGTGTTTGGGGAAATAAGAGACCCTCTTGCTTTCTTCTTTTAGTATTATTATTGTTTTTATTTTTATGTAGTGAAAGTTTAAGTTTAAACCTCATGACTGTGTCAAGGTCAATAAGTTTCTTTAAATATCTGATCATTTGACCCACATTGTATTCGAGAAAATTTTGCTTGATAGTTAAACTATTAAAAATGTGTATAAAAATGTTATACATTTGACCAAAACCACATCAAACTAATATGAATACAGAGTGTATTTATAATAATTTGGGATTTGCCCATTTTGATTTATTTCGATATAGCCTTGGGCAATTTTCTTGGAAAATAGGCCTATAAGAGTTGAACTCCCATTTTAACGTCTCTCGCTTAGTTAAATGAGGCTTCAAGTTGCATATGAGAGAATTCACCTGAACGAGGACGTGAAGGTGTGTGTCCGGTTGTCGCTGTTGTGTGTGATTTGGTGTGTCCGTAATTCACCTGTGTGTGTCGAGACTGATACACTCCGGCACCAAGTGGAATTTGTCTTGGTGCCATTCTGTCGAATTTCTCCTCTCTTTTTTTTTTTTATTTGTATTTTTTTCGTACGGGCGTGAGGAATCCTGGCCCTCTCTATCACAAAGAGAT
The DNA here is from genome assembly GCF_951802725.1 of Rutilus rutilus. Lineage (NCBI taxonomy): Eukaryota > Metazoa > Chordata > Actinopteri > Cypriniformes > Leuciscidae > Rutilus > Rutilus rutilus. The sequence goes on along the minus strand of NC_140212.1, from coordinate 18,757,567 downwards.
GCAAATCTCTCTCTCTCTCTCTCACTCTCTCAGTCTTCTGCCGTCGTTCAGCCGTTACGGGAAGGGCAGACTGCTGGCGCCGAGCTGTTTGGGCTCTCTTCAGTACACACACACACTTGTACACGCACACTACGGCGTCACACAACATACCAACACACAACGTTATGCACATGCATGAACTTTGTGTGGCATTTCACCCGTTATTAATGAATTCAAATATATAAATATGCCACACACACACACACGCATAAATTCGACTACACATGCATTAGATGCATCCATTTAGTCTAAATGAGGCGTATTGTTGTGTTGCACTGGCCGTTTAAGAAACAGACGAATGTTCAAGACTTTGGTCCCACAACCCTCATGCGGGTCCCTTCCACTAGGCGGTCGACCCCCTCTGTCTTTCTTTCCTTTTCTCTGCTGTTTCTTCTTTTCCTTGTAGTTCACCGAAGGGTGAAAAGTTCATAGACTGAGAGGCGGTCAACTCAGGTAGACATCAGGGCGGTGTACTGTCTATGCAAACTCATCCTGAACCGGAAACATTTTCCCCTAAAATTTCCATCGTGCGTTGCGCTTAAAACCAGTTCGACCTAGCTGTGCATCAGAATGTGGTGGGGAAACTGGAGGTTACATTTTGTGACATCCTTCCTCATGTTCAAATTTCATGGTCAGTTTCTGAGAAGATAACTCTGTGTTGTATTTTTGTACCTTATTTCTCAAAAGCTCGAGAAACCGCACGTCCGCATTGCGTGTTTGGACGTCAATCACGGGTTGGATGTTCCGAGCAAAAGAAAAAGAGATGAGCGTAAATCGCCCGGTCACTTTTTAGCTCCTTTATTTACCTACCAGAAACTTTTGGAAAAGTTTATTTGACTGCTTCCATAAAAAAAGTAATGTACAGTGTTTATTGACTTGAAGTGCCGATTATTTATTCTGGCTAATTTGAAGCAGCGGTCTCCTCTCCCCGTTCCTCCGTCTCTCCCTTCGTGTTTTTCGGATAACCCCGGGCAGCGGTAAAGGAGTGGAGTCAGATGAAAGATTAAATAAATAAATAAAGCGCTTTGGATAACATTCCCCTCCGATTGACCTGACCCTGTGACCTGAGAGACACTCACAAAAAGGTCACGACCTGGCCACAGGAATGTTCATTTTGAATTGCACTTATAAATACCCTTGTCTAGCGACAACTTCAGAGTATGAATGTTTTATAATCCAGAATTATAATATAATATTAATATTTACATGATATATACAGTCAGTGCAAAGATTGTATTGACTTCTGGATGTTCAAACCTAAAACGTTTGTCAGATGCCATTTAAAGAATTATATAATTTTTTGTCAAAAACATGCTTATAAAAGTTCTTAAGTTCTTTGATCATACTATATATATATATATATATATATATATATATATATATATATATATATACAATTGACTTAAAGATATATATATATATATATATATATATATATATATATATATATGAACTATATTTGTATGTATGTGTATATATATGTGTGTGTGTGTGTGTGTGTATATATATATATATATATATATATATATATACAGTACTGTGCAAAAGTCTTAGGCATGTTAATATCCCCCCCCCCCCCCCCCCCAAATGGTTTTAAGTCAGTTATTTATATCTTTTGCTGTAGTGTGTCAGTAGGAAATATCAGTTTACATTTCCAAACATTCTTTTTGCCATTAATTGTAATAATCCAGTGAGATTTCTGTATGCAAAAGGAGTCTGACAACAGCCGGTATGATCTGATCTCATCATCGAGTCCGTCTCTGATTACATGAAGAAACAGAAATATATATAATTATTAAATATATATATTGAATGATCAAAGAACTTAACATATATTTAAGTTCTTAAGTTATCTTATAGCTTAAGTCAGTCGGATATACTTGTGTATATATGTATATATATATATGTGTATATGTATATGTATATGTATGTATGTGTGTGTATATATATATATATATATATGTATATGTATATGTATGTATGTGTGTGTATATATATATATATATATATATATATATATATATCTTATAACTTAAGTGTATATAATGTATATATGTATATATATATGTATATGTATATATATGTGTATATGTGTGTGTGTATATATATATATATATATATATATATATATATATATATATATATATAGCTGCCTGTTGCAAAATTAGATGGACAAATTAAAACAATAACTAAAAAAAAGAAATTTATATTTAATTGGTCATTTTTTTAGCCTCTGATATTATTCCTAGGTAGAATTTCATTTTTTTTTTATGATTTTCACAAAATTAGCATTCATTTTGAGCAGTTAAAACATAAGACATTATAAAAAGTAAACTATATAAAAAAAATGTTGGGCTATGTTTTGATGACCTTATCTAAGATTGCATGGCTTATTTCCTGTCAAACTAAACATCTGTAAGTGGGCATGATTTAAATGATAGTACAGATTTGAAACGGCACCGTAACAGTTTTACTTTTACCTTGTGCAGGAACTTGTGCTTTTGGTTGACCGTGCCGTGCCGTCTGAATGTGCTTTGCATGATGGCTCCGTCTCTCTATGTTGGAAATGTAGTGTATCTGGATTCTTTCCACATCACACTCACACAAATATAAGATAACTATTGTAGAACATTTTTGATGTGCGACAGATTAGCCCATTGTCATTCTCAAAGAATTTCAGTTGTTTATGAGGAAACTTGTACCCTACATGTTTTTAAATTTGCATAAATGTTTACATTTAAATAAAATGTCGATGTAACTTTATTGTAAGGAGTTTAAAAATAATGTTGTGCGAATTGGATTTTTATCCTAATCAACAAAAAATTTTTTTTTTTTTTTGATGCTATAGAATTACAGTAGCCAACATTTAAAGTGGATTAAAAAAGTTAATCAAAGTTGTCCTAAGACAAGAACGGGTATTGTTCAAAATTCATGTATAACTTTGAGGAAAGGTTTTGATCCACTTCAAATGTTGATTACTGTAGTTTTTTTTAATATGCATTTCGTTCACAATATACAGATTAACATCTAAATTTGTATGAATTGTTTATTTGATTAAACCGAGGATGCACTCAGTATGTGTAATAGTAATGTAAAATCAATGATAAATGTTAATTCAAAAATGCTACTGAAAGCAGTGATATTTTCTAGAAAAACTATTCACGATTTTTTTACTTCAAGCTGAATTTCAAAATATGTACATTTTACACCGTGTAGATTACAAACCATGCATCATAGCGAATGCAAATTCTAAACGTGCATTTTGGAAATATCTCTCTGTGGCAGTGGCGAGTTCACTGCGTTAATGTATGTATAAGCATATATCAGTTCTGCGGTAGCGAGAGTTCATCAGAACCAGCAGCAGGTCGCCGTTACTGATCTGCACGGGAACAAAGTCAACTCAGCTAGGCGCTGCACTGCAACGCTCCTTATCTGTTTATGTGATGGACTTTTTCAAACGCAAACATTTTCTTTAGATGCGCTGGGAACACACAGACCCCGATAGGCATCGGACGCAGTCTAATTGCTTCAGATAGCAGCGTGTTATTAGCATTAAAACCGAACACAGGAGCAAAAAAGCTTTCCTGACTTCAGCATCGCTGATGAACAGAGAGTCTCCCGTTTCTAACAGTATTAAACCTGGAAACAATTCAAATGCACTAAGATGCAGTTTTTTGTTAAATTCATACCCCCGATTTGACCGCCTAATAGTTTTCTTGTGTACAAAACCATTTATTGTGTGTGTCACACAAGTTTGTGTGTGTGGAAAGTACTTTTTAACCCTGCTTTTGACCCTTCTCTGACATGCTTTGCATGGGTGTGTGTGTGTGTGTGTGTGGAGTGCTGGTTTCAGATGTGCGTTCTTGCCAAGGCGTCTGAGTTGCTCAGACTCCCAGGACAATACCCAAAACACCCCCCTCCACCCCTCCGCGAGCTGGCTCGGGGGCATTCCTCCACCGGTTCACTGGCAAGGCTCAAGTGGGTTCCGTTTTTTCAAGCGCTCTAATTGCTGAAAGACATAATTGTCGAGGACTTTGAAGTAAAAGTCAATTTGCCATAAGTCCACCACTAAATGTTCAACTGGACTGTTTTTTCTTCTTCCCCTCAGCGCTGCCTGCTTGCCAGCGAACTTGTTCTGATGTATCGATAACGGCAACTTTAAGACCTGTTTATTTAACAAGGCCAAAATATCAAGCTCTTTTTGTTGTCGTTAGCCGAACGGCGCTACGCGTTTGCGATCGCGCTTAATAGAATAATGGCATCCGGCAAGGACGGGCGTTTGTTTTGCAAGTTTTCTGCACGCCGATGAGTTCAAGGCAGGTGACCCGGCGTCGTGCAGCCACTGTCTCGTGTTTTTCAATGACTAATATGGGTGATGACAGGGTTATGGGAAGTGTAACAGGTACTGACACAATACCTCCATGCTCTGCCTCTCAATACAACTCAAATTAGTCACCCCTCACACGTTAAACCTGTACACCTATGCGTGTGGTGTGCATGTGTGTGTACGTGCTCGCTTCCGTGTGTTGTGTGCGCGACAGGCTTCATCCGTCAGTGTTTATTGTTTACTGTACTCCTGGTGGCGCCAGGGCTAGGGAAAACAGAAGCCTTAAAAACACTTTGTTTTGGGGAACGGCGAAATTCTGCGGTTTTCTAATCGCAAAAGGCGATCAGGGCCCCTGATCTGTGTATCGGCTGAGGGAGGGGAGGGGAGCGTTGCTCAACTGAAGTTCCATGTATGGCAGTGAGAACATGTGGGCGCACCAGTCTGTCTGTCTCCAGCGCTCTCCTGAAAGAGAGAACGAAAGAAAGACTTTCAGTGAAAGACAGCGAGTCACAACGACGGACAAAAGACCTTACGCCACAATAAAGCGAGAGGTGGCTGTTGTTTGATTTCCCAGCAGGCCTATATTCCAAAATAGCACTCCAGTGTTGGGGGGGGGGGGGGATGCGTGTTAACAAATATACATCCTCTGTCAAATGATTTGTTGATGACCGTCATTGGATCCAAACTCAAAATATTTTTTTAAATAAGATTCACATTCAGAAATGTCTAGTAAATTTCACTAATGATTCTGAGAAACGGCAAGCAACATTTTGAATTAACCATGAAAATAGTTTTGAAATAGTATTTCTTAAAATGTACTCCAACAAATTTTTTTATTTTTTTTTTAAAATGATCTTTACAGGGTGAGGGTAGTATAAAAATATTCAGGGCATCTTTTCCACTTTGTTTTTCAGTGTGTATATATATATATATATATATTACTCACCCTCTTGTCGTTCAAATCTTAAAAGTCTCCGGTTTGGAACAACATGAGGGTGAATAAATTATGACTGAATTTTCATTTTTGAGTGAACTATAGCTTTAGGTAACTTTTAAGTGAGCGTTAGATGACGACAATGTAACGACAAATCACTGAATTGGCGTTTTCAAGTATTGATACAATAAAGCAGATAGTTTGAAAGAACTAACTAAGGGTGCAAGACTACCCTAGTGTTGCAGTCTTTAGGAACTTTATTGCCAAATCAAGTGTTTGAAAAACAAAGTATTCGATACCCTATTTTTTTTGTCCATGCAGGCGCAAAATATCATTACTGTGTATTTACCATTGATTGAAAGAGTTATTGTGTCAAATGAGACTTATATCACTACGGTAGAGACGGGTGCAGTCAGAGAAAAGAAATGTACAAATCAACCACTTCACTTTAATCATGCGTTGATGGACTCCTGTCCAAGTGTGTAAATTAATTCCAAATGAACCTTTTTTTTTTCTTTTTTTTTTACTCAAAGCACACAATGTACACTATTGGCATGAAAGCCCAATAAAACGTTCTTTTCTTATAGGAAAAGCAATAATTGATTTGACATTTCCTGCCACTTCAAAGGCTCTGAGCCCTGTAGGCATGGTACTAAATTACTGGAGAAAGAAGATTTGCTATTAGCCGAGTGTTAAGTGTTCACCACTGTCTTACTCTTTTCGCTTTACCATTTTTACCTCAACATGCTTGTGTGTCCATGAAAAGAAAGAGAATGTGGGTTTCGCATTGAAGATAGTTACATTTTGCTGCCACAAAGAACCTGTGTGTTTATCAGTAAACTTTTGTGTTTCTGTGTCTTTCTGCACACCTGTTTTGCATGGTTTTTTTTTTTTTTTTCTGGATGGAAAAACTGTTCTCTGTTTTTAGGCAAACCAGCATCAAGGATGAATTTTGATGTGTAAATACATTTTTACTGCCTTTATCATTGTATGTATGTGTGCATTTCCTAAAGTTAGTTTTCACTTTGAATTAAATTTTTTATTTGTAGTTACAACAGTAGATTATTGCTAGACAGAATGACAGTATAACGATAGAAATGTCGTCTTGTACAAGTTTTGCTATATTGTTTATATCGTAGCTTATATATTTTGTGGCTACATTTACACAAAAAAGTTTATTTTTAAATTATTTTTGCAGTTGCCAAACAATAACACAACTTCCGATTATTGTACAAATAAAATGATGCGAGCTCACGTGTGCGTATATCAGCTATTTTAGAACAGATTCCACTTAATCAGAAATTTGTTCAGAATTATTATGTCTATTAGTTTGACTTTTTTTAGGCTTTTGTTGGCTCAAGTGTTGTTTTTTGCTAAAGCCTGCCTTAATTCATGTATTTATTTATCATGAATAGTCATTATTTAAGTTTATGTATATCAGGTAAAAAAAAAAAAAAAAATTATTCACAGAATTATACAAAAATATATAACATAAATTATACTATAACAATAAATGATCATATAAAATGTGCATATTAAATAATCCTGTTCTTTATAATTCTATGAATGAAAATAAATGTGTATAGCCTACATATACATGCATACATTTATAAATATATATATAAAATATAATATAAATTTCAAATAAAATATAATTTAGGTGACACAACACACGATTATAAAATTGATCATATTGTGACTGGTTATACTGCCCTCTCCTACAGCAGATTCATGTACACTTTGATACATGCTATTATTGAAGTTCTCTTTATATTTTGCTCGAGTCTATGTTAGACCTACTCTTGCATGTTAACCCAAGCAAAGCTGGATCTCCACACTCACAGATAAACGGTGTGTGTTGTGATTAGGGTACTAGGCAGGGCCCTGCAGTGAGCGCGGCAGCCACAGAACGAGAGAGAAGCTGCTCTTATCTCAGGCAATTAATCAGAGAGACTCATATTGCGGGACAATTATTCAAAGCTTATTCTTGAATAACTTACAGCCGGAAGCGTGCAAGAAGTTTCCCCTGCTGGACGTGAAGGTCGTGAGAGCAAGGAGACGCTGCAGGACAGAAGCCCGGCGGTACATTTGTGTGTGTTTAAGATAGATACTGCAGACAAGGTCAAAGTCATGGCAAACTCTACTTCTGTTTCCATTTATTTCACACCAGGCCGGTTTTCCCTTTATTAAATCGCTCGTCTTACGCACCGTGTTTAGGGTTAATTAGGGATGCATCAATACAGAAAGTTACGCTGATTACAAATATGATGGCTGATATTATAAGTCAATACTGTTTTAATTTATTTAAAGAACCTTCACACTATACTTCAATCTGTAATTTCAACACTACAAATAAAATCAGCCATCAAATCAATATATTGTACAGTAGAAATAATTGATAACTGCCTAATAATGGTTGAAACCTGGCATATAAGAGTATATTGTTTGAAAAGCCCTGATTGTGCTTGATTAGAATTTTTTTTTTTTTTTTTATTATTATTTATAATATGATAACCTACCAGTATAAGATAAGCTGTTTTAGGAATCTTTGTGTGGTGTAGATGATTCCTCTATTAAACACTTCTACAGGTTGAATTTTTGTATTTATACGCTCTCAGATGTTAGTAATTGTCCCGCACAGAGGCTGTGTGGAATTGGAACATTAAACGCATCTTATCTCGTCTCGTTTAGCCCGCTTCTCGCGCTCTGCATTGATTGGAGCCCCCAATAAATGAGTTGCCTTTAATTGCAGTAGGCCTTAATCCAACTTTTCCTTTTTAAAGTACCACAGAGGGAGGGGTGGGGGAGATTTTAATGAAAGTGATATGAGTCAAACCCCCCCCCCCCATTACCATACCTAACTATTTGTGTGTATCAGTATGAGAAAGCTGGTTAGTTGCATCAGGCATTGGACTCAGTAAATTGACAGCTCTCTCTCTCTTCTCATTCACTCTCTTTCTTATCTATCCATTTTAATTACTTCACAATGTGTGTGTAAGCTTGTTTTCATTCCCATGTACCATTTTTGGCGCAGTGGCTTTCTCCCGTTATCACTCCCTGTCTTTAGTCTTATTCGCATTTGTAAGTGACACAATCAATTAAGCGCCGTGTGTTTATGTGTGCAAGTGTACAAATCCGTGCTTTTCTTCGGCAGTGCCAAATGAAATGGGAAGGAGTGGGGGGTTGATTTTTGATATCAGATGAAAGAGAAACTGGTTGCAAGTGAAAACGGAGCCGTTTCTCTGCTGGACGAACGAGTAGAGGCCTGACGTCTGAAAATTATCACACGCATTTTCAGATATCTCTCATTTCAATCCCTTCCATGAGCACTGGTTTCAAACACGCTGATTTTCATATGTAATGGTGTAATGATGTAATTTTCTTATTTGAAGCATTACAGGCACAAATGCAGGTGTACTGAGAACTATTAGATATATTAGATAAACTATTATTTAACTTATTATTGGCAAACAATGAAAAGTAGGTCGGTTTAAACACATCCAATTACTGTGTTCACTCTACCAAATTTGTCTGAGTTTAAAAAAAATTGCAATAAATGTAAAAAAAAAATTACCTGCCATACCGTTGTGACACCAGTAAATGACAATAGGAACTTTCTACAGAATGGCAAGAAGACACATGTATATAATTGTTTCACTTTCTCACTTTTCACTTGAAAATTCACAGCATTCGTCAAGCTATACCTTGTTAGTTATTGAAAATTTATTGAAAAAAAAAAAAGAGGCAAACCACTTTGGTCCTCCTAAGTGAGTGATGAGCTAAAGTCAAACTTAATTTTCAACACTGTCACTTTAGTTTTCGATTTTTTTCCATTTTTGACCTCATGAGGTGGACAACCAACATTTTCTGAAGGTTAAGCACCTATTTTCACCTGCCATTTGGTAAAAGAAAAATGACTTCATTTTTAAGAGTTTCAGTCCCCATTTTGTACCTTGTTCGTGGAAACGTCCAATTGTATGAGAGAAAAGAGAGAGTACTTCTATTCCAAGAAGAAAAGAAACGGAGGATAGAGCCATAAAATGCAAATATCACCCATGCTCCTTTTCCTTTTTTTCCATACAAATTAAATGTCAGCGTTGTGAAATACTGTCACTTTACTTCACGCTGAGGAGGTGATGACAAATCCATATTCTTCCTTTAAATAAAAATTCTTATTACGGCGCTGGCGCGGTAATCACGCCGGCACAAAGCCTTCCCGTGATTAACGATAGCAATTTATTGTGCAAAAGGGCCGAGAAGAGGGAGAGCGACCGACGCAGAAGAGACATCATCTTTATCATAATTCGTATCATAAATAACCGGCCACAGCCAATCAGAGAGCAGCCGGCGTGTCATTCCCAAATAACCTTTGATAACTATTACAATTCCACCGGCCGGAAGAAAGCCTAAAGTCACAATGTTATCTTATCCCCATTCTGCGCTTATAGAATACAACAATATTACCATATAGATTACACTATTTATAATAGAGGGTGTCAGAGGGCTCTGCCTGCACTTCCTGTCATCCATTGTGATGCAGAGAGTTGCAGTAGCCAGATTACCACTGGTTAACTGGTATCACACCACCCTAGTGTGTGTGTGTGTGTGTGTGTGTGTTTGGAGTGCTTGGAGACATTAAAAAAGTTTGATTTAACCAGAGATTGCTTCCGCACTTGGATGTGGGTCTGATTTTGTGTGTGTGTATCTTGTTCGCTGTGTTGATCTGCTGTGTAATCAGGTGTGGATTATTTTGATCTTTTGCTCTGATATCCGCCCTCTATTCCACCGTGAAATGTTCCCTCTCAGTTAATATTGCTCATTTTCACCTTTCTGACTTTGTCTTATTTTTTTCCCTCAATGTTCTTATTGAATAATTAAATAAGGTGTGCAATTTGTGCTGTGTTGATTGTGGTGCATGTGAGCTTTCAGTCTGATTTTCATCATATCTTGGTCCTGTTTCTCAGCTCTTGATTCTTGCATTTTGGATATACTGGTTGCATTTGATTTATTTTAAACTTGTGATATTGATTTTTTTTTATATTTCTCTCTGGCAGATGAGGAAGAGGAGGAACCGGTTCCTGCAGATATGGGCACCTCTGCCGAGGCCATGCAGGTCTCCTTGGGTGAGGAAGAGGATGGTGAGGAAGAGGAGAATGATGAGAACTGGCTTAGTCGACATGGCGGACAGAGTCCCAGACCTGAGGGTTTATTGCCTGCCGCCAAGAGACCCCGCCTAAGCACCAAACCTGGCGTCAGCCCTGAATGGAGTTACGAACCACGGGAACCCCTCAGTTCCCTCAACTCCCAACACATGCCCCATTCTCCCTCCCCTCCCCTCTCCCCCGAATTACCCAGACCTCCCGTGGCACCTCCTACACCTGGACACAAGCCCAAACTGCCCTCGCCCTCTCCTGCACGGCAGAAGAACAAATCACCCAAAAGAGGGGGTTGCTCTGCACCCACTGGTATATTGGGCCGAGCGCTTGCGTTGACCCCACCCAAGACCAATCAGAAGGCTGGGAAGAGATCACCCGGTAGGCCCAAAAGCCCCCGTAGCCCACGGCCAAGTCCTGCCCATGTGGGTGCAGCTGGGCGTGGTTGGCCCGTACCTCTCGGAGATGATAGTTCTCGCGATGGCCAGTTCAGAGGTCTTGATACAGGAGACGAGGATATTGAGAACTCTATTGCTGCTGTGATTGCTCGCGCTTGTGCGGGTGGAGATGGCACATCAGACCCATTTGCTTATGACTCGGACTCAGACAGTGAGGGGACAAATCCTCCAAAACCTGCACCCAAACCTGCACTTACACTTAGCTATGTCAAACCTCCACAAGTTCTCCCCGGAAAACATCCGCTTCCGCCAGTTCCCCTACATCTCAATCCACCCAACCGCTGGACGATGGATGACTCTATAGACGAGGTCATTCGAAAGGCCAATCAGGGTCAAAAGCCAATTCAAGTCCCAAGTCCTTCACCTCCAGAGCCCACTTACCTGTCGTCCCCACCTGACTCGCCTCCTACACCGCCACCACCTCTCAAACCACCCCAGGAACGAAAAGACCCAGTTACCGCTACTCTTCTGAAGAAAAAACTCAAGAAGGACATCAGGGCCAAGTTGAAGAAGAAAGACAAGGAGCGACTCAAGGAGAAGGGCAAGGAGAAAGGAAAGAACAAGGACAAAAATAAGGAGAAGAAGAGGGAAAAGGAGCGAGGGCAGGTAGAGGAGAACAAGATCGCCTGGCCGGAGCTATCGCTCGTAGTTGGAGGTGAAGAGCGGAGAGACGGCCTTGGCGGGAAGAAAGAAAAGGACAAACACAAGGACAAGAAGAAAGATAAAGAGAAAAGTAAGAAAGAGAAAGAGAAACGAGACAAGGGTAAGGAGCGAGGCAAGGAGGAGAAGAGGATATCTCAAGGAACCAAAGACGTCGCCGCTGCCGCTACCGCCACCAGCCCACTGTTCAGCCCCCAGTCCTGCTTACGAATCCCATCAATGTTGCCCCCTTTGCCACCAATACTTCCTGATAAATTGTTCCTGAACACCAAGGATACCAAGAGCAAAGACAAAGACAAGAAGAAGGACAAGAAAGAGAAGAAGAAGAAAAAAGAGAAAGAGAAAGATAGAGAGAAGGAGCGTGAAAAAGAACGGGAGAAGGAACGGGCAAGGGAGAAGGAGCGAGATAAAGAGGAGAAGAAGAAAGACAAAGAGAAGAAAGAAAAGACGAAGGAAAAGGAAAAAGACAAGCCAAAACTTGAGAAACAAAGTTTAATGGTAAGATGGTCTCATACTGTGTTGGGAAAGCTACTTTTGAACAGTCAAGCTGCCCTCTTACAGTTACACTACTTATACTAAAAGCTACACTACAATCTTTTAAAAATAGCGTGCTACATTACAACATTTATTAATTATAAGACTAGAAAACGCCCCAGTTGATATAACGGAAAGTAAAAGCCTACCCAAACTAATTGGTTCACTTAAAATGAATCTGACTTTTCGATGCTGAATATGACAGAGGGTAAATTTTATGAGAACATGTTTGTTTGTTTGTTTGTTGCATGAAATATGTGACACAAAACTTTAAAAAGCATACTATACTTTTTGTTGGTAAAAAAGCTAATCATTCTACTGAAAACTATAGTCAACATGAAATGATCTTGATGAAAAAAGTGACAAAATATTCAACGAGAACAAGGGGTACGTGTACACAACTTTGCGTCATGTTCTCAGTTTTTCATACTCAACTGTGATGTAATTATCATTGAACACCATACACCAACTACATAAGGCTGCATGGACCATTCATAAATTTCCAAATGAATTCAATATGACTATCAGGTACAACATCAATAATGCAAGACACATGGGAATCATACAGATAGATTTACTAGCAGGCCTCATTGTGTGTGTGTGTATCTTTCTGTCTCCTTGTGTGTGTACCTTTGAGATCAGAGGTAGATCGCTGAGCTACATTTACATTTCCGTCTTTTCCGGTCGATTTGTCCCTGGAATCCTGCTCCTTGCATGGAGCCCCTGTGCACACACACATACACATACACAATAGACTATCAATCTGTGTGCAAATCAAACAAGGGATAAAACACCTCAAAGCCTCTGTTTACCCAATTCATATCCCATTTTAGAGTGTGTATATGTATGTGTGTCTGCAAAAGAGCTTGAACGAAAGAGTGTGTTAGTTCTTCTTTATCAAACTCATCCTCCAATCGCTTTTCACTGTCCAATGACAGTGATAATGTATGTACACCACATCAGAGCAGCTTGAATTGATTTGGACTGCTGCAGAATTCCATTTTTCCTGCTTTCTGTCTCTTTTTCTTGCGTTACCTGAATCCCTGACCCCCGCTCTCTCTTTTTCTCTCCATCTTTTTCTCTGTCTCCTGCTGCCACTGGGAGATGGGATTGAGAAAGTGATTTCTGTCGTTCTCCACCTGCTTAAATCTTTCCATCACTTTAATTTTTTGCAAGGCTGCTTTGCTGCCATCCAGGAGAAAAGAAAAAGAGACAAGAGAGTGAGAGGAAAGAGGAAAAAGAGAGAGGGAGAGAGCTGAGGGGGTGGGGGGGAGGGGGGTTATCAGTCGTTGGCCTGAGGTATGTGTGCAAGGGACTTAAATCCGTAGAGATTAGCAGAAAAATGCCGTCGGTAGCAGTAAGGGGCTTTACGCCACTGGTTGTATTAGTTCAGGTGAAAAGAGTATTGCGTTTACATAAAACCGGACAAATCCAGACACAATGCCAATGCTGTGGGACCACAATGCAATCTGCTATCTCTGGACCTTAACCACAACATCCAGCGCTGTTTCCTGAGAACTGCTGCGGAACTACTGCCACCGAACACTGAAATACAGAAATTGAGAGAGAATGATGGTGGAGAGAGAGAAGAGATGGGGGGAAAAAGAGGAGACAAATGATACAATAGAGAGAGATGGAAAAAAGCAAAAGAGATTATGCCATTTTTTTCTTGCAGTCTTTACTTAGTCCTTAGTTGCTCACTTGAAAACAAGAAGTCAAAATGAAATGGTTTTTGCAGCCTACTTCAGATGTGTTTCTGATTGAAACAGCATATTCAGTTGAATGAAAAACACAGTAAAAGAAAACATAGGGCAGGACTTCTATTTACTGTAAATTATTGGATCATTGAAAATAGTCTCTATATGACACGTGGTTAGTGAAAGCGATGCCAGCCAAAAAGTAAAGGTGTTCAGAGGTACAATATGTTATTGTTATATGAACAACCAGTCAGCTGATTTCAGTCTCAAAAGCCTTAGGCCCTGTTTACACCTGGTATTAAGATGTGTTTTGGTCGAACGGATCACAAGTGGACAACGTTAAATACAGGTGTAAACGGAGTCTAATATGTTTTGAGCTTGTCCACTTTCGAGCACTTTCGACCGGATTGCAAGACGGGATTTAAACTTTGTTGGCTGGAGACCCAAGTTTGATTTTAAGACGAAAAATGTACCAAGCGCAATGTTCTCTCACCGTTCCTGATTCCCAACACTCACAGCGTTCGGCATTCTCTTGCTGCTATCAGAGCAGAAACAAAAGCTGCTGCTTACCGTATGTTTATCCGTTGTCTCTGGGCGCGTTCATATGTAAATTGCGCAAGCTTATATTGTCCATTAGATCGAAAGATCTGAAAAAAAAATGATACATTTATCCGCACATAGACCCTCCCCTTGAAGACATCAGAACAGAAGTGGTTAAAAATGGACAAAAGAGAAGGGTTAAAATACCAGGTGTAAATGTGTCTTCCTCTGCTTGTGATCCGATCGACTAAAATGCATCTTAATACCAGGTGTAAACAGGGCCTTAGACTGTGTGTCTACACCACAGAGGTGTAAAGACTGCTTGAAAACCATACTCGACAAGTCACAGACAGTAAACTTGTGCCCCGGTCTATTTCTGATCTCTTTCTGATTATAAATGGATTTGTACTGTTCAATTTGGCATGTCCAGTGTAGACGGTGTCAAGCTGTGTTGGCATGGCAAAATATTATGCAATAACATTCGCCCCCCCCCAATGTAAACACGGTATTAAGGTACACATTAATAATAAAAAGCCAACATGTCACTAATTTCATCTAGTCTAATTCGAAATGATCCAAGTACCAACAAGTCAAGAACTTCTCTAATCAATTCATTTAAAAAATAACCTGCTCAACTGTTTAAGGAACCAAATGTTGTAAATAAGAACTAGTTCCCAACCCTATCAGTAAGGAAGGGTATTCCGTGATTGCCAAGATATACTCCGTGCTTCTGCGTTTGCCCTTGGCCAGTTGCATAAACGTAGCCATAATGTGTCTAAAGAACTAATATGACCAACTAGCAGTTAGCCAAGGGGAAATCAGTCTTACTTTCTGGTATCAGATTAGACCAATCTATGTTTTTATGTAACTGATTAAAAAACGTTATGAACAGTCTTAAAAAAAAAAAAAAAAAAAAGACTAGTTAACTTGCAAGACTAGTTTTAGCAGTTTTTGCAACTGCCCCCTGATCTTGAAGACATTCCAAGGATAACATGAATGCCATAACTACATAAAATATTTTTGAAATGCAGTGATTGAGGTCATTGGTATGAACAGTAAAGGTAAGTGGTGAACACTGGCCTTACATTTACCTCTTGGTTTAGACAGTTTACTTTAAATATTGTCAATGAAATCTATGAATTTTGATTTAGGTTCCTCTCTGTAACCTGAGCAGTATCTCTAAACTCCACCCCTATTGAACACTGACTCTTACTGACTCTTTGCTAAACGACACAAAAAGGACCTTTGTATCCTATTTAATTGTATTGTGCTTAATAATATTATACTCTTGTAAAATTTCAAGAGTTCCTTTTTCACTTTTTCGTTATCGCTTCCTTAGCTCATAGCGCTTTTTAAAGAGCTACGCTGATCTCCGGGTCACGCTAGCTACAGCACTTTACATCCATTTAGAAGCTGATTAATCAATTTGCGCGATCCCGCAGCCATTTATGTCGGGTGCGCGTGCGGTGCGTGTTTGAATGAGCGGGCCTAATCGTGATAGGAGTAGGTTAAGTAGGACGGGGCACTTTTAGGGAGAAAGACATTGCTGCCACCTCCTCAACCACTTAAAGACTAATTAACATAAGCAGATAGTACTATCTCGTCCTGCTATTGTGGGTCACCCTGAGTGTGCACACACGTTTGCTCTTACAGACGCACACACACACACACACATACATGGGCCTTATCGTCAAGACACACGGCCTTGGCTCCTTCCTTAGGGAGGTTGAGAGGTCTGTACTTGCTTCTGTTTTGGATGGCGGTTCCCCCTTTGCCCTACTGTGGTTAGAAAACACAGGTACCATTTTTCCAAGTGGGAGATATTGTTATCTGAAGTTATTTGCATTTTAAAACTACAGCTATAATGACCGTTAACAATCTAAAATCATTGTTAATGCTGTAACCGTTCTGACAGATTCAGCAAGCAATTTGTAAGACTCATTTCAACTTTTAACTAAGATTCAAAATTTATTAACGGTACTGTCAGTTTTTCCATGCGTATTACTCGACAAAATTAAACCATTTGCTCTGCCTTTTCGGATAACATCACAAATCCCTTACTTCTCACTGCCCTGTAACCCATCTCATCTCCCTTCATTCTGGCTGTGGTCAGTTCCTAATGGATCAAATCAGTCCTGCCCTTTATTTACTGAGTTGGATCACCATTTGATTCTACAGTAAAATCTGGGTCCTGAAGCAAAACCAATTTCTACAAGTCTGTTTATTGTCTTTGTTTTATTTGGTGCTACCCACAATCTTTCTATTTCACCACATTCAATTCAGACTGCAAAGTCACAACTCGGGTAAAAAATTATTTTGCCGTGGAATTGTAGTTTATGCAGCGGCATTGTTGAATAGCAGAGCAGGAAACGCTGGTACAAGGTGAAACAAGTTTGTTTTGCCCGATTCTCTCAGAGGAGTTTTCCATAGATTAACACGGGAGTCTAAAGTTCATTGTGCCAAGTCCAGCGTTAACTCAAGAGCTCCTCTAATCAACTGAAGTACAAACTGCTGATAAATCTTTTATGGCAGTTTAGAGTTGCAGCCCTTGTATATCCCCAGTATAGTGTAACCCGCATATAGGAGCAATCGGGGTTGGCGGTTCTTTCCCAAGCACGTATTGCTAGAAGAGACTTGCGATAGTCATGGTCATAAAGCTTCATAAAAGCCGTCCATTTGGGACGATCGGATCTGAAAGCGAATCTGAGAACGAGAATTGCTCGTGCAGGCATACCTCCAGAGCTTTTTTTGTTTTTTTTGGCGTCGCTCGCCAGGTTTGTTCATGCATATATGCTAATGCAGCGGCTAACACAGCCTCTCACGCTCCTATTCTCTCCAAATGATGCAACCTGCCAGCCATCCTCTCAATTCTGCTGATACTTACGTTCCCCTCTTTCCATAGAAGAAAGGAAGTGAAAAACCGAGAGAAAGCGAGAGGATGGGGTGGTAGACAGACAGAGAGAGCGAGACACAGGGAGGAGTCTCCAAATCCACAAAGGTTTTGTAATGAATGCGCGGAGCAACAATAAAAACAAAAACATTAAAGAGAGAAAAGACGTGTTTCTGTGTTAAACAATTAGTGCAGCGGCATTATGGGGGATCTGGGCGGACAAAAGCGATACAGCGGCAGGGGTTCTCCCCAACACAAACACACAAAGAGCACCTCACTCCCGTTAAGCCTCGGGAAAAACCCCCGAGACACACTCTACACCGGTCTCCTCAGCCAACGCCGCGTTATCCGTCCCTATGCTATCATCTCCTCCATCTCTCATGCGCTCTGTTCTGTGCATCATCCCATTCTGCTGTTTTTATCTCTGTACTGGGGACTGTTTGTACCCCTCTCCAATACCCCTCCATGGCCCCGGACAGGACACACTCCTGCCAGCATCAGAGGTGTGTGTACATAAAGGGCTTTTCAGGAGGACTGACCCTGGTGCTAGCTAAACTGGATTAGCAGGACACTATGTTGTCCGTGTTGCCGTGTTAAGTGCGAGCGTCTGAGGTGAGGCCATGTGGTCTTGTCCCTATTAGTAGCTGATTTGTAGTTTGGGAAAGATAACCTCAGTTTTAAGTATTCGTTCCGCGTGTATGAGGAATACGCTGTCCATCCCACTACCCCAAACCACTGGTTGATAACCTTAGTACCGTTCTGTCGTCTTGCAGCTGTGCATAAAACATGTATTCCAACAGTTTAACCTGTTTGGTGGGTGTTTAGACAAAAGTGATATTAATATCCGCCAATTTTTGTCTGTCGTAACCTGAGACACCATGTTTTGTGCATGTAGAACTGATCTTGAAGTAGTTGTTTGGTTCTATACACACTCTATTTTAGAATGCAGTTGCCTATTGTGTAAACGATCCTGTAAGAACGGTTAGAAGGCACTCAAAAGAGGAGTGACGACTGCATTTAGCTGCACAAACTGGCTTGAAAACTGACAATTATAAACCGTTATATATAATCATGAAGGACCGTTCACACCAAGAACGCTAACTGTAAAGATAACTATATTAGCATCCACACCAGCGGACGATATCGTTCTGTTTATTCCAAGCATGTGCTTGTCTGTCGCTCGTTACAGCAGGATGGATTCTGATTGGCTGTCAATGTTTTTATCGTTCATCAGCTGGATAAAATCGTTCTGAAAGTGATTCCAACGATATCGTTTCTTTGTGCCGTTATCGTTATAGCTGTGGTGTGAACTCGGCTATTTTTTAATATTGAGAGCTATATCTTTATGGTTATCTTTATAGTTATTGTCCTTGGTGTAAACAGGCCTAAAGGCCATTGTTTTGAATTTTATATTATAAAATATTATTATTTTAAAATTCAGTATTAAAGAAAAATAGATTATATACATTAATATATTTATAATTAATGCGATTGTTTCGAAATACAGGCAAAGTGGAATAGATTTATTACATTGAATATATCGGTTATCGTGAGATTATCGGTAATTAGTATAACATTTGTGAATTCCTATTGGATAGACAACAGCATTAAAGGAAGCTAAAAGAGGGCAGGGCAATAAATCAGAATTAACATTTATAATATATATATATACTTTTTCAAATAAATTGCCTTTTAGAGGATTACATTTGCAATGTTTTATACATTTATTTGATTAGATTCCGTTTTTGATCCTAAATCATAAAATTTGGGAAAAAATAAAATGGGAATTGCTATATATTTCAAATGATTTCTGTCTCTGTTCAGGCTGATATTTCTCCCGCTGTCCCACCGTCTCCTGTCATTCCCCGACTGACCCTCAGAGTGGGCGCTGGACAAGACAAGATGTAAGTACCCCCCACACACACACACACACATACTCACACACACATGAAGAGTTGAGACTATCAGGCAGCTCTCTGTGTGGTCAGAGTCTCTGAGTCTGTGTACAGGTGTGAGTTTCAGGCTTTGGGTCTTGTGACCAGTCCCAGACGGCCCATGAGGTCTTTGAGGGGGGCAAACACACACACACACACACCCACATCATGGCCCCCTCCTGCACACTCCTATCAATAGCGCTAGTGTTCACACCACTTAACCCCCTCACACACACACACAGCGCCATACTACAGGTAAGGCGATTACTGATTCCTGAACGTCTACACGTGACTGATGTCGCTTTAACGGCCAGTGCGAGTTCGACTCAGAAAGTATAGTGTCTACACAGTGTTTTGACTGTGCTTTTGAATTTCTTTCTCACTTCTTCAGTTCCACCTGCATGCAGGACAGGAAGCATTAGTGTTTACGTCTGAGCGCGTGTCTGTTTGTACAGCATGGCCTTTATTCTCAGTGCGTCGCGCCTCTGATGTTGCCTGTGTTCGTGCACCTGTAGTCTGCTGTGTGGAAAAACACAATCAGCAGTCCTTTCAAGAGGAAAATGTGTTTTTATGTCCGTCCTTGTGTTTTATTTCATTTACATAAGCACAAAGCTTTAGGTGTTGTTTATGTTTAACTTTTAGTTTAGGTTGAAAGACTTGTGGGATGCTCTGTATATTAGTGATGAAAGTAAGAGATAAAAGAGTACTGATTTGTATCAGCAATAACAAAATAAAGTGTAAATTTTTCCGAGATCTCAACTGAAGCTCCTATGATGCACGTGAAAACATGGACACGGGTCAACTTTGGCCTCTGAAAGGTTTTGAGGTCACATCCTGGACAGGGCATACCCCACACCATCTTTGCCCCGAGAGGGAGCTGTGTGCATGGTTGTGTTGTGTGTGTGTGTGTGTGTGTGTGTGTGTCAGTCAGATGAAGCATAAATAATGAGTGCCTGTGTGTGTAATCGGAGCTGACCGTTTGACACGCCCTTCTCAGGGTCAATACCACAGCAAGCGCCGCTGTCCACTCTCTCCGAGCCTGTCAATCAACCTGTTACTCGGCAACAGCAGGGTTTAATCAGGATGTCTGGTAGCATTTAAAAGATTAACTGCATGTGACACAAACTGCATTAAGTTCTTCTCTATTGCCAGATAATAATTATTAAGGATCTTGGAATATATTGGTGTGTGTGTGTATGTATATATATATACACATAAGCGACATATCATTATTAATTATATTTAACAAACAGTAGTAGAATAAACGATCAATTCATGTAAATAAATGAGATGATACGGTATGTAACCCTTTCTCCTTCTCTCTTTCTTCTCCAGTGTGATCAGTAAAGTGGTCCCAGAGTCGGAACCCATCCCTCCTCCACCACGGACCCCAGTGGCCAGGTCGGGTCCAGGAGCTCGGATGCGTTCCCCTCCAGCTCCTCCCCCACCTGCCCCGGCACCTGTAGCACCTCCACCCCGCCCTCCTCCCGTCCTGCCCCCTGCGCCCCCAGCCGCCCCCATTCAGACGCCACCCAGCCAGGCCAAGGCACGGGGGTGCAGCGTCGTCACAGAGACCGTCAGTGCATACGTGGTGAGTCTCAAATATACACACGAGAATGAATGACTGTATTGTATTCATTTTAAAAATTAATCATATTTATATCATTTTTATTCATAAAAAATTATATTAATATTTGTTTATATTTATGTTTATATCTTAATAAATAATAACACAATAAATAATTCTACTTTTATGTTTCTTACAGTTGTCATGCAATTATACAATACGGCAATACAGTTCTAAAGATGTGTATCAGGTTTTGTGTGGCTCTTCCACTCAGAATTTAAAGATGAAACTTTCCATTTTATAACTAAGCTAAAGGTACAAGAAGTTATTCGTTTTATATAAATATCATGTGTGACTTCCTTCATCAGTTTGACCTTTGCTTTGACCAAGAAACACATTTTGAATTGTATGCACGGAATTACAAATTGTTGTCGTTAATTATTTGTAGGCATTATTTGATTTAATTAGATTTATTCAAACATACATTTCATAATTGAGAATTAATGCATTGAAAACATAATGCATATCTAACACATATTGCTTACATTTAATTTAAAAGAACGGTTTATTCTGACCTTAAACTCGAAATGATAGAGGATTTGACATACATATAACACTTGTTTTTACTTTCCTTTTTGACCCTTGCCAGATGTAACACTTCCAAATTCGTTTGATTTAGTATATTGATTCTTGTGTTTGTTCATCACAGATTCGAGATGAATGGGGTAATCAGATCTGGATTTGTCCAGGATGTAATAAACCTGATGACGGCAGTCCCATGATCGGATGTGACGAGTGTGACGACTGGTATCACTGGTAAAAGCTCTTTCCAGCTTCTCTTACATTACACACTCACCAAACAATGATTTTATTTATTTATTTCTAGAATGTGACATAAATTCCAAGTAAACCTGATTGTGTTCTACAGAAAGAACTGTAGATGGGACGTTTTATCTATAAGGAAGTTGTCTCCGTTTCGATTTCATCTTGACTTCAGGAGAAGTCATACAATTGTCTTTATTCATCTTGTGTGGTGCACAAGACACTTTTTTTTAAGCTCAAAATGCAGTATGTTTTGATTAAATAAAGTTACAGAGTTGTTTTATTTTACACTAATTCTCTTTCATGCCATTTCAAGAGCCACATACACTTCAACACAAAGTAAATCAGAGGAAGTGCCAATCAAAAAAAAAGAGCCTAGATTGCCTGGCATTACTGTAAAGCTTTTTGGGAATCATCTTTTTGATGCGTTTCGCTTACAGATCAAAAATACACACACATAGAGAGAACAAATTGTGTCTCTTTCATGATGAAAGCAGATATTTTGATGCTGAGAATGATCAAGTAGTTTTATATGTAAAATGCATGCTTTTTTGAATCCCCATTTTGAATTTATGTACCAATATATGAAATTGGCACGTAAACTTGAATGATATAGATCAGTATCATGACAAACAACTTGTAAGTGAGACTCATCGATCTCTTTCTCTCTCCTTCAGGCCATGTGTGGGTATTTTAGCCGCCCCTCCGGAGGACCAGTCGTGGTTCTGTGTGAAATGCGCTGGCAAGAAGAAAGACAAGAAGACAAAAAAAAGGAAACGCAAAGCGCACTGACCCACATTTCTTTTCTTTTCTTTTTTTTTTCCTCCCGTCTCCGTGCTCATCTGTTTTCGCCTTAACTCTATTTTGCTGCATTTGTTTTGTTTTTTTTTGTTTTCACCCAGCCCTTCTTTTAACTTGGTTAACTTAACTCAGTGTCCGGTATCATAATGTATTTTTTAAAAATGAAAATTTCAAATGTTGTATATGTTACTTTTTTATGTGGAGGATCGTACAGTATGTCTATATGATCTTTGTACCGAGCTCATGATTGTTCAGTAGATGTGTGTTGAAATGAACCTCTCAGTTCGCCCTCATTTAAAGGTTGTTCCATGTTATGTGCTCATTCATCAAATCACCCAGGAGAAGAAAAAAAAAACATTCTGTACTATAATCTGCCTTTTAATAACGTTCTTCTGATTGATTTTGACTGGAGGTGCAGTTTCATTTTACTATGGATTTAATTAAAAGTTGCTTTTTCACATCTTATTGTTTGGTTGTCTTGTCGTTCGTTTGGGTGGGAGTGTACAGATAGGTAGTCCACTCATTCCGAAAAAAACAAACAAATGCTAAATCAGTGACTGTAATCTTAACATAAGATTTTCAATAAGCACTGTCAAAATAATAAATAAAAGGTTAAATGTATTTTATTATTTGACCTAATTGATATTTCTGTATATTCTGCTTTTTGTCATTTCTCTCAAATGATCTTTGGGAACCGTAGTGAAAATGTTTTTATATTGCCATAAAAAGGTTGCAATGAGTTCAATATGATAAATGAAGTGTCAGTTATGCAATGAAATGTTTTTTCAAGAACACATTGAATAAATAAAAAAAACATAACCAGAGAGATGGGCATTGTTTATTGAAAAATGATATGTTGCGTGTACAACATCCTCAATCCTTGCAAGGTAAGTGCCATGTCATTCTTCTCCTAGCAAAAAATGTAATGGTTTCAGCTTACAGTGGCCCCAAAACTTGTGTCTGGTGTTACATAAAGTGTCAAAGCAATGCCATTTATTTCAAAGAAAAATGAACAAGTGAACTTTTCACATGTAAACACTAAAATGATAAAAAAAAAATATATATATAGAATTTGAAGCATTTGTTTATAGATACCATGGGCTTAATGTCGAACGTCACATGAACAAACCGCATCCAATCCGCTTGATATCTACGAACTTGTATGGTAAGCTAACGTATCTAGTTATTTATTTTTGTTGGCGTTTTTACAAATGTTAGAGAGAAGATTTTTTATATATATATATAGATTAATCTGCATATGCGATGGACATCGGTTATGCTCATTGGTAGCTCCTTTGAAAGCATCTTAAAATAGCGGGCTACCAACGCTAACGAATTCAGCATCAGGCATTTGACATTGTTCTCACGCCATACTATCCACATTAAACAAACATCGCGGTTCGCTGATCAAAGAGGACACGGACAACGAGCGAACAGACAAGACAGAGCAGGTTACTTTTTATATGAAACAAAGTCTCAGCTTTCAAATTTTTAATACGAAAAAGTTTTATTACGAAATTCAAACAACAAATACCGTTTTGGCGCACTAATGTGGCGTGACCGGGCGTGACGCATCGTATTTTCAAGCGAAGTTGTAGTGCACGTGAATGATCATCTCTTCCTCTACTACTACTAGTTACAGTACAAAATAATCATGATTTAACATCAAAGGGGATGTTTAAAGAACCATTTAATGTATCATGTCTCTTGTAATCGCTCAATCAGTTTTTCAACCAAGTATAAAACAGATTAACAATATGCCACGTAAGGCTACATTTACCTCAGAAAAGCCATTCAATGTCCATTAACTATAGCGAGAAAAATGTAGGCCTACTCCAGAGAGGAGTAAAAAAAAAGCACTATATTACATATTAATTATAATTTTACTCTTATACAATTAACAGTTGTTATTATTATAACTTTTTATGATCGTAAAAACTTCCTTATATGCAATTGTATTCAAATTTGTTGCTTGTTAAGTTACCTTTAATAATAGTGTAGCCTACCAGCTGACAGGGTTCCCTGTATAAGTATATTAGTTGGGAGAGATTTTTTTCCTTGAGAAAAATGAACACATACTAGGCCTATATCCATAAATTATTCGATATTGAATCAAGATGAAAATAGAATCCCAAGCTCATGAATCGAATCATGAAATTTGTGTCAATACCTCTCACTCCTGAACTCAAAAGTTGGCAGCCCTGGCTTGAAATTTAATGAAGCATGTACAAAAAAAACCTGAACCGGAAACGCTGCAACCTGTTTTACAGAATACGGAAGTTTGTTTGGCATAACTGGGTAAATATTTTTCTGCCTGGTACCATTGAAATTTTAAAGTATAGCCTACAACAGTTACAGTAGTTTCGGGGGCCTATACCATGAAATAGTTTTAGGTAGACAGCCAGGTATGTTTCAGGTTAGTTTGACTTTGAGCCAACCTTGGGTTTTTGCTTAGCTTTTAGCTGTGTTCATCGCCATATATATAGGCTAACTTTCACTCCATGTCTAACCTGCTCCGTATTAAAAGTCACTAAAAGATTTTTAAATACAAAATCGTCTGGCTTTTAGCGATTATTTTATATGATTTATATATTGTTTGTAATTATTATTATACCCCTAATCCATTACACGTGAGCGATTTTAGTGTAACAATTAAACATTTAGTAAGTGAACATAAATATGTAGGCTACAGATAATATGTAATATAAATATGATTAGAAATCGGTAGATAGGCTAAGGTTTTAAAAATGACTACATGTGAGCTTACATGTCCAAGTCTCTGTATATCTATATTATCAACTAGGCCTATATAAACTAACTTCACAACTTTCATTTGCACTGATATAGCAAGATATTTAGCTATATCAAAGCCTCAGTTGACAGAGAAAGTTGATGATCCACGTCATGGTACCAACAAAGCCTGATTTAATTGGTTTGGTTTTGTCAACTTGACATCATGGTATAGGCTCCTGGTCTTTGAACCAGATTTCTGCCATATAAAGAAATAGTAAAAAAAAATAGTTATAATAGTTATATTAAAAAATGTCCTGGCTCTTCCAAGCTTTATAATGGGAGTGAATGGGTGTATGTCTTTGGAAGTCCATCAAAGCGCATCTATTCATGATTAAAGTGATCCACGTGTCTCCGGGGGTTAATAAAGGCCTTCGGAAGTCAAGTTCGTGTAAGAAAAATATCCATATTTAAAACTTGATCAACTAAAATAACTAGCTTCCGGCAGATGGCCATACGCACCGATTTACACCAAAAGCACAACGTAATGACGAACGCAAGTTGCCCAGCCCTGTTTGTTTGAACGGCAAAAGACGTCAATTGCCATCATTACGTTGTGCGTGGAGCACTTTAATCATGAATGTATGCGCTTTGATGGACTTCCAAAGACATACACCCATTCACTCCCATTATAAAGTTTGGAGGAGCCAGGACATTTTTTTAATATAACTCCGGTGGGGGGTACCATTAGTGACGAGTGGAGCATGAACTTTGTTTGAAAACAGGTTTATGTTAAATGTTCCATATTGCTTTTTTCATTCAGCAATTGCTATGTAATGCTAATGCTTTCAAAAGCATTATGTTAGCAGTTAGCAAGTTAGCATTTATTGAATTAGTTTCAACTACTAGTTGAAGTTGAGATTACATGATAATTTTAAGTTAGCTTACTCACATATTTCAAGTTAAGAGCAATTAAAATGCATGAGTACAAAAGAAAAATCTGCCAGTTCTGCTTACTTAAACTTGGAATTTCTTAAATTTTAATATATATATATATATATGTGTGTGTGTGTGTGTGTGTGTGTGTGTGTGTGTGTGTGTGTGTGTGTGTTAGTGATTACCTCTTTGCTAGTCTTCTTCAAAATAGTCTAAACGTTACATGGTTGTTATTTTTTTCTATAGGCCTAAAGAAAACATTAAGACATTTTTTAAAGCGTCAAAATACATTTTTGGGCCACTATACTTTGAACAATGGATCTAAATGTAAGAATGCAACAAATATTTCACGCTTCTTTTTTAAAAATTAGCAAGATAAGAAATAATGAGGACAAATTTTGAATATTTATTAATATTTTAAGAAAGTATTTTCATCATCTACACATATGAAGGCTACAACAGGGTAAAATACTTGTCTTATCAGTCTGTCCCTTTGTAGTTCTGCCAATATGACTATTTAGCTCCCACACAGCAGCTTTGAAGTGTTCCACCTGATGCGGACTCTCCGCCACTGAACTCATTTAAAATCTCCTCAAATATCCCCTCACTACCTGTCATTTCCGCTAATCGCACAGATACGGCTGACTAAATGAGCCTTTGCCGTAGCGAGATCATTTCTTTATGTTAGCGCTTATCACAGAAAACTGAGGCCTTTATTGTTGCATTGTTATTCGTTTCAAAGCAGAAATGACTATTCTGCTGCAGCAGGGAGCAGTTAGCAGTGGACTGGATGGTGATAAGAAATGCGTTCCACATGTAGACTGGTATCCAGCACTGCTTCTTAAAGGACGGTGTATCTACAGACAAAAGCTATGAGCTCTGAGCACCTTCTATAACAAAACACCCATGAAATGTTTGCAACGCAGCAAAGATGAGCGGTAAGGTCATGACTATAAATGTAAAAGCGACACAACAACCATGTGGATTTGTCATGATGTATCAAAAATGAATGGCTAAATTCGTGCAATGGCTTCAAAACGGTTTTGGTTATATGCCCGTCCACACCTGAAACCAGAACTATTATAGCGTACACTCCAATAGACTATTCTAAGTGTGTGTGTGTCAGTTAGGCTGTGTTTTGAACAAATAGCAACATGCCCTTTAAAGTCACCATGAAATCAAAAAAAAAAAATGTGTTTATGGAATATTGCAGTACTCATAATATTTTACCCCCCAAAAATGTGTACATATGTATATATATATATGTGTGTGTGTGTGTGTGTGTGTGTGTGTGTGTGTGTGTGTGTGTGTGTGTGTGTGTGTGTGTGTGTGTGTGTGTGTGAAAATAATAAATAAATAAATAAATAAATAATAAATAAATGGCTTTAGTGATGGAAAGAACTATAATCCCATGAAGCATTGCTAACAGCATAATTGAATTAAAAAACTAATTTAAAAATGTATGTTAAGTTTATTGCAAAATATGCATATATATATATGAACATTCAAATATTTAAGTATTTACTGTGCTTCATGGGAGTGGGCGGAGCTAAAGAGTAAAGTTTTGTTTCAACGCTCTGATTGGTGAAATAATCTGCACAGCATCATGGGAAATGTAGTTTTTCCACCACTGTTTCACACGATTATTTTAAAACTGAGTTAAAATAATGCGGGCTAACGGCTTCAACAGAAGCAAATACTTTCGATTAATAACCTCGTAGCTCACAGCAAGGCTGTCTTTAAAGGTTTATAAATTATCACTAATAATAATTCAGTTTTTACTTCTGGAGCCCGACTGTTGCACTAGATATCCTTTATTTTTAAAACTTTATGGTTACATTTAATTTAAAAAAATGCCGCCATGTCATAAACGTAGATGATGAAATCATTGTATCAGGTCGTTTTTGATGATCAAGGAAAACAATTCATCAAGCCATTCATCAAGCACTTTAATTACATTCACATATATACATGCATGTAGTGAAGGCTCTTCTGGGTGATGTTAGTTTTTGCAGATTAGAAGATAAACGTCACTCACAGCTTCCACAAAGGTCAGAGGTCGCGTGAAGAGGTCAGAGGAGAGACACAAGTTTCCTCTAAAGGTGAGAAGAGAAAGAAAAAAAACAAGGCATTTCATGGCAGATTGATTATTACACCCATATACACAGATGTCTAATGATAATATTAAAATAAGAGCAAGCAGCAGTTTGGTTTAACATTAACAAGTTATGTTATGAATGTGCAATGAAATGGTACTTCCTTGTCTGTGCTTTATTGATATTATATCTGTAGCTTTCCGAGAAAACAGGCAAAATATTAATGAGTATCTTTGCCCCCCAACCCCCATCCCCCCTCCCCCCCCCCAGTACAAATCTACACCTTTCCATAATTGACATAAGATATTAAGACTTTTTTAAGACAATGTAGCCTATGTAGTTTCTTCCTTGCAATTTTTGTATATATTTTTAATTTTTTTGGCCATGTGGGTTGTAAAAATGTATAGGCCTACTTATATGTTTGAGTGCTGTAATCGACTTATGTAACCTACAAATAACTTTGAATGAGCAAACACTGGCAGAAAATACATCTTCATGAAGAAATCAAGCAATCTAAAAGGATTGTTTCCCTAGCATTTCCTTCTTGATCCCTAACATGTTAACCTTTTATTTGACACATTTAGACTCTACACCTGAAACCTGCCTAAACTGTTCATTTGCAAGTAAAATTTATCCACGCAAATTGACTCAGTCCAAGATTATGGTACGCCTGGAACAAGTTATTTTAAACAGACTTCAAAATAACATATGCAAACACAAAGACAACAAATAGTCTACACAAAAATAAATAGCTATGAACTAATATAGCCTACTACAAAAACTAATATACAAGGATGACGAAGATGATGATGATAATGATG
The DNA here is from genome assembly GCF_951802725.1 of Rutilus rutilus. Lineage (NCBI taxonomy): Eukaryota > Metazoa > Chordata > Actinopteri > Cypriniformes > Leuciscidae > Rutilus > Rutilus rutilus. The sequence continues at coordinate 18,728,628 of NC_140212.1, read as the reverse complement.
ATGAAGAAATCAAATCACGACGCCCCCTGTTGGTGAACTTTATAATACAAGACACTGGTGTTTGTAAGTCAATAAACATCAACACATTGACTTTAATATGAACCTTATTTATCCATAAACTGAAAAGCAAAGTTAATGCAAACAGACTTAGGAAGCCACTCTGCCTATCAAAATCATATGGAATATATTTTCTATGATTTACCGATTTTTTTTTTGCCTTGAATTTTTTAAGAACTAACCATGAAAAAATATTACAAGTTAAATATGTCGTAAAATTACTACTTAGTTAAAAAGGTATTATTATGTAAAACAAGCTGCAGTTTAGTGGATCTTTAAGGTTAAGCATATTCCACATCAATTGACCCGCAACTATGGGTGTAATCTCATTTGCTTTCATTAAAGCATGCAGCAGGCCATCAATGCTATCAAGACACAATGTTAAAAGGATTTTATCAGCCTGTTTGAAGAAACATTTAACATTCGGACAATGAAAAAGGATGTGGTAGAGTCTCACAGATAGCCCACTCATCACGGGATCAAGTACAGTTGTGCATCAAAGTTCCTTTCATTTCATATATTTTTCCCTATATTGCACACTTTGGTCATTAACCCCTCTTATAATTCACATTGGACCATTTAAAGGCATACACAATGGTTTTACCCTTGCGATCTGTAAGATTGTGAACAGGCCTTCTTCTTAGGTGAACGGCCCATATTTCCCTTTTTGAATTCAGAAAGAGTTTTTCTTTTGTAGGCTATGTGTTTGCTGCATACTTTTTGTGAGAGTGAAATTGTGATTTATCGGAGGCACTGTAAGCTACTCTCGGAGCTTATCTTCCTTTTACGCAAAGGTAGCGCGTTTCTTTATCAATTGTTTTGAAACGACAAGCTTCAAAAGCAATTAAGGACGTGATATGACACCAACGCAGATGAATTTCGAATACATTTTAATTAGAATATTTATTTATTTCGCGTTTCTTCTCAGCCCGAAGCTCCTTGTGCAATTAAAGAGGGTGCGCGCGTGATGTTTGAATAGCCTGATCAATAGCCTGAATGCTGGCGCGCGCACGCGTGGATTTAACATAATCAGCCTCGTGGGCGTCACGCGAACTTCCAGCGTGAAGGTGCAGCGCGGAGATAGGTAATTATTTCACCAAAGGCACTAATGAACGCTCTATCTGCCTTCCACAACTCGCATCGCGTTCTGCCCTTACGACATTTGCTATAAACTTTCTCCTTCTGATGAGGAAAGAAGAGAAAGAATAAACAAAACGAATTTGGGAGGGGGGGGGGGGGGGTTCTTAGTGTAGCTACATCGCAAAGGGGGTGTATGGCATATCATTTGTCGTCATAACTGCCGAGTTTAACAGGCTATTTTCTATGAACATTCCGAGAAAAATGTCTGAACAGTTGAATGGAGTCTGAACCCTAACTGTGAATGAAGACCGGGGCTAGTTGTCACACGGTTTACTCCATTGATTATTCCTCACGGTTTGTTCTGTCAATTGCTCTACGCATTTTAAACAGTAAAACGTTTTCGAACATTTTCACCGTTTTCGCAGAGGAAACTTTTGAACTGTCATAGTAAGTTGGGGTAAGTTGTCACAATGAGAACCTCCCATTTAAAAGCCTGTTGTTGCCTTTTTAGTATAGGCCCACTACTACTACTACTACTACTACTACTACACACACACACACACACACACACACACACACACACACACACACACACACACACACACATACGTTGGGTTTTCATGTTTTATGGAGACTTTCCATAGACATAATGATTCTTATACTGAACCCCTTACACTAACCCTACCCCTAAACCTAGCTACCCATCACAGAAAACTTTCTGCATTTTTACATTAAAAAACAAAAACAAAAAAAAACATCACTTAATATGATTTATAAGCTGTTTTCCTCATGGGGACCAAAAAATGTCCCCACAAGGAAAAGGATTTCGTATACTGCCATCTTTGTGGGGACATCCCCATAATGTAGGGTTTACCAAGCCACACACACACAATATAAAAGGTAACACAAAATATCATACCATTGTTTTGACAAACAAATATTGTAATAAATTGCCCTGATCTGACAGCACACTTCAACCTTTCGAGTAAAATGATTTAGTTGCCTGAATGCATGCTAGTGTGGTTTCATTGCGTTCACTTGTTTGCCCAAAAGCTGTAACAAAAATATTATGCTATTGGGGTGTTAATTTTCGAGAAAAAAAAATCACAATATTTTAACTTGAACAAAATAGTTCAGATATAGCATACATTTTCTCAATGTGACAACTAGCCCCGATCTTCCCTGTATGCGAACAGACAATCAAGCCACTTGAAACAATGAATGAATGTAATTATCATACGTGCAAACCATAAGTAAACCCTGCTCCCTTGCTAGTGCACTACGGAGTTGTGTCGCATGACACCGAAGCACATCTTTTCAGCCTATTCAGTTTTCCCGGCATGCTTCCCAGCCATGCAATATGCATCCTTCTCCCTGAAAGGGTGGAATAGATTGTCGATACAAAATGTCAAAATAAAACGGTAGCGCGCCTCGCGCTCTCTGTAGTAGGCCTATTTAGACTGAAAGTAAAGGCATTTTTCTCCTTGCGCATTAGAGAGGGAGGGAGTGATAGAAAGGGGGGAGTGCAGAATAAAGACACCTACACGAGGCCATGCATCTCCTTTGATCAGAAAGGGCAGTTGCGTCATCAGATGCTGATGTTGGGCAGCGCGCGCACGCGCTCCGTGAGGAAAAAAGAACGGGAAAGTGTCATCATAAACGCGCGCTGTGTCGGGGAATGACTTTGTGACGACCTTTGTTGCAAATGGGCTGCAGACATGGAAATGGCTTAGCGCTATCGCCGTCTCCCAGGCAACCATCAGGGTCCCCATCTCTCGCGGAGAAATGAGTTATGAAAAGACTGGAGTGAAGCAGGGATTAAACATGATCCTGGGGACAGGGTGTCAATCAAAAAAGCCAACTCACAAACCGCGCTCCTTTTTTCCCCACTACAAAATTGTATTTTGAAACGCAGCATATATTTACTGCCAAAGGTGCCACTGTCTATTTTATATTTATTTAAGGCCGATAATGAATTGGTGCTTTAGTGCGCCTATAAAGATGGGGAAGGTTGTGCTTTTAAAATCCGTTATCGGAGAGGATTTAGCTCGGCGCAGTGCTCACAGGCAATGGGTATTTTTTCAATTACCCAGATTAATTGCACTGCATAAATTAGAATACAAGTAAAGTGAATGGAGATCAAAGTTGTTGATGAATCTGAGACATGGTGGAAGCTCGAACTGGCGCACATTGTTGCTGCACTGAGAGTGTATTATGTCAGCTTGTCCGATCTGTTTTTATCGCGAAAAATTGGAAATGAAATGCGATGCCATAGTGAGCTGCTAGGCTGGACCCCGTTCATGGTAGACGCCATTTTTAATTTGACGCAACTGAAAACGAGGCATTTGGACCAAGTTGGTCTGGATATATATAGTGTGTGTGTGTGTGTGTGTGTGTGTATATATATATATATTACACACACACACACACACACATATATTAGTGCTGTCAAATTGTCAAATCAATTAATCACGATTAATCCCATCTAACATAAAAGTTTGTTTATATATGTGCATATAGCCTATATATATATATATATATATATATATATGTATATGTGTCTGTGTACACACATATTATACAAAAAACTTTTATGTATCGATTAATCGATTTGTGTGTGTGTGTATATATATATATATTATGTATGTATATGTATATATAGCCTACAAATCGATTAACAAATCGATATATATATATTATATGTATGTTGTCAAATCGATTATATATATATATATATATATATATATATATATATATATATCCGCACCACAACAGGCCTACGAAATATTGAACAGGCTGAATATATATCACGTTTATTTTTCATTTTCCAGAATATATCATTCATATCCAGAATCTGGAAATGAAAAATAAACGTTATCTAAGGCCTATTAAACTCTGTCAGTGTACGTCCATCCCAGCCTCGTTCTCATTCACGTCAAATGATGTCGCGTCTACATCGAATAAAGGTACCAAATCAACACAATCTTAATTGTATTTATATCGTTTTTCTGTCGCGAATATAAGAGAAAGAGCCGTTGTTTGTCTAACCTAATTTCACTGGCTGGAGCTAAGCTGGACCGTTTAGAGTGGAGATGAGGGAGGGGGCGTTCTTCAAATTGGCTTGACCCGATGCTATTTGATATTTGGCTCTTTGACACTCATTTAAAGGCGCGCGGCAGCAAAGCAGAACGCGGACAAGCCCGGCCTGAAACCGGATCCGCGCGCGCGCGGGGGGATCTGGAGAACACGATAGCCGGGGGCTCGCGCTCTCCAAAGGCTCTCTGGTCATCTTAGACCGGCTCGCTCGAGCCTGCAGCGCCAGCGCGTCGCCAGGCGGCGTGTAAACGGTAAATGTTCGCTATTTGTTCCAAAGATTGCAATGAAAATCAAGTCTGCCTCCTCTTCTCTCAGGCTCTCTATTCTCCGCTTTCTCTCACACACTCGAGATACCAACAAATAGCCATTGAGTAAGAGGCTTAAAGACCCCTTCTCCCCCCCCACACACAATACTTAAATGAATTCATCAAGCGAGTAAAGGCGACATTAAAAGAAGAGAGACGGAGAAAAGGAGAAATATTGGTATTTATTGAATCGTTAAAGGCAAAGATACCGGACACCTTTCGACAAAAGCCTTCTCTGAGTGGCCTCTAACTGCTTACATTAACCCCAAAAAACAGAGATTCCAGGTGAAACCGGGGCGATTGTGGCCATGTCTGATGTCACGTGTAAAGAGAAGGCAAATCATAAATCCATTTCACATGGGAGTAAGTCAGGACACTTTTAATAAACGTCTCGTTAGAGCAGGTTTAGTGCAGATAAAGCGATGCTATTGTGCGCGCGCCCCTGGAGAGCAGGCAATGATGTAACGCGCGCATTTGTGTCCAATTCCCCTGTCATCCATTTCATTAGTTAATCTACTCATCTCACTCTCTCCATCTCTGTTACCCTCTCTTCTCTCCTGCCAATCTGCGCATCTCTACCAACAAACAGTTCTACAAATAAAAGATTTCTTATTATGACTGTAGGCTGAATGATGTGCTTTGATAAATGCTGGTTTGTCACCAGAAGGCCTATCCTAAAGGAACCCATTGAGAAATCCAAATATCTGGGTTGTCTGAAAAAATAAATCAAGAAAAAATGCTTTGGCCTAACTTAAAAAAATGAAGTTTCATTTGCATATTACGTAGGCCCATACAATAAAAATAAAACAGTGCGTGAGATATCGCCCATTTCTCTTTCGAAGTCTTTCCGCGTCCTTTTCTAATATCTTTTCGCTCTTTTCGTTTCAGCCCCCTCTTCTTTCTCTCTGACGTGCCCCGAGATGCTGGATATAGGGGAAATAAATAAAGCGATAACATCTCTGCAGCAGAAAATGACGGATCAAGCTAAAACCACAGAACTAAATAAATATTATATATAGACCCAGACAGAGCATAATGTGGTGCTATAATATAGTGAGAAAATATTCTTAAAAATGAAAAATAAATAAAAATAATAATAATAATAATTAGGCTACACCAAGAAATACTCAAATTAAAAAATTGACAGAAAATTACAGAAAATTTTATAACAAAGGGTCCGGGTAAATATGTATACATTGAATAATTATAATAATTATTTAATGGTTTTTTTTTTATTTCTTTCTTTTTTTTTACATTGCTTTGTTATTTTTGCGGTTTGATTTGCTTCCCTGTGTCATCAAACGGCTGATAAGATGTAGATAGGAAAAGCCACAACCACAAGATGTATCTAGTGTTGTATCTTTTATCTTATTTTGATATCAAGGTTTTGGTATCATAATGATATCCTTTATCGCAGCTTTTCGTTAAAGCTCAGGTAGCCTGCAATATTTGCTGCCAAAAGCCACAAGCATGGAGCTCTGGAGAGGTGAACTGCACTCACACCAACCAAATCCCCCCCTGCTCGGTGATTAATGATATTTCACTAAGATTAATCATAGAAAATGAAAGATCTTGGAGGTTTTTCATTGGATAGGCGGGGGAGGCAGGGATGATGTAGAGGAGAATTAGCTCCATCGAATCTTTTTAGATGCAAATATTGCGTTATCTCCGCGTTACTGCACTGTTTTTTGGTGTTTATGATTAATTATCTCCTCATGGTGAAAAATAAATCATGCGAAATTAGGATCTCTCTGCCTCCACCAGCCTTGCAGTTGATGGCAGGTGGTTGTTGTTAATTTCTGGTCGAAATTGACACACTAATTATAGTGCGGCATAGGAACACTATAAGGCAAGATTACCTCTGCTTTTTTTATTTATTATTATTATTATTTATTTTTTTATCAGATACCCCCTTGTTTTTTTTTTACCAATTAAAAATCGCAAAGGCATTTCATTGCCCCGGGATGAGAAAAAAAGCATCCTCTTTCACAACATTGGCCATCACTTTTCCCCATCAGATTCATTGTGATGTATTAGATGCAATAAATTATCCCATGTAACAAAACATGGCGCGCTGAAAGGCAGATAATCTGGAGGCGCGAGATAAGGATTCATTATTCCTCATCATTATGGCTCTGCCTTCTTTCTTAATCAGACTCTCTGATCCTGCAGGATCTGGGCACGGAGCAGATAAGCGCCAGTCGTTTATAATTCTCCCCACCTTGGCCTAATATTTTCAAATCAAATCGGGAGGAAGAGGCAGCTGGAACAAAAAAAAAAAAAAAAAAAAAAAAAAAACAGGCTTATGGTTGTAGGGAGAGAAGCACACGGTTGGAGAATGGTAAAACAGAGAGAGAAAGAGAGAGAGAGAGAGAGAGAGAGAGACATTGGCAACATTGTGGCTATATGCCCTTATTTTAACATTACATTCTGAAAAAAAATATGAATTTTGATGACCACCACCCCCCCCCCCCCCACCCCCCCATTTATATATATTTATATAAATATATATATATAAATCGAATATATATATAAATATATATAAATTGAATATATATAGGCCTATATATATATTTATATAAATATATATATAAATTGAATATATATATAGAGAGAGAGAGAGAGAGAGAGAGAGAATAAACCGATGCCTCATTTCTAATTCTACCATTTAAATGTGTTTTTTTTTTTTTTTTTTTACTATATTGATAGTTTTGAGCACATAATGGTCAGAATGGCAATAATAAAATCTTCGGGTGGCTAACGCGAATACGATCAATAGCGACTGATAAACATGCGATAAATTAATACGGTTAGGCGCAAATGAACGCCGAATTGAGAGGCTGTCCAAACAACTCAACTGAGCGACACATTGGCTCAAAGTGTTTAAACAGACCACCCCGCTTTCTGCTGCTGAAAATTAATCGCTTTATAAACGTGATATCATAATCCCCTGCTCTATCTGCCGATAAGACTGAGAGAGTTATAAATACCAAAAGCATAAATAAATAAATTAGTGGAATAAACAAGCGCTGTGTGTTAGTATCAAACTCAAGGTTTACACTTGGCTGTTGTCAGCTGTGGTGTCACGCTGAGGTTCACGTCAACTATACGACATTAATCACTGATTTTCACGGCGCGAGAGGCAACTGTGTTTGTGTGACCGGCGTGTGTGTGTGTGTTTTTTTTTATTATTGCACTCAAAATTATGCTCACACAAAATAACCTTTTCACACAAACCTTAAAACAGGTTCAGAAATAATATTGTACATTTCCCTCCAAACCGACCGCGAAATGCAGGCCTTCGTTGTCGTTTTTCATTTTACAATATTTTATTTCACACACTCACACGCTAATTGTTATATTTGCAAAATGGATGATGTCGATAAGTCAGTATTTTCCCTTATTTATGCTATGCATTCAGAGATAAAAGATAATAAGAAAGGAGAGAAAATTGATTTTGAAAATTAATTGGCTCTCAAAAGAAATAGATTGAACTAATTAATTCAAAAGAAAAAAATGTTATACCGCCGTTGACGTTAATCTGTGTTTATCATATTTATAATGTGTTCTAATTATCTGTGCAATATTTCTTCATTTTACTTTTTTTGTTTTTATTACATCTCGCATTCATCATCGACGCATATTAAAAAACATTTTTACATAGATATTAGGGGTGCTGTGTATTTGACTAAGCACTTTATTTAAGACTGAAACAGATTATCAAATCATTATCTTCTGGATGTGCCTTAGCCTAATTCCATTATTAAATCAAATACATAACATTTGAGGTCTTCTTCTTGCTTTGGAAACATTGAATAATTCATTTTTTTAAAGAGCCTCGTTTTGGCTCGATGTTGCTGTAAGTTTATATTGCCGTTTCAGTCAATTATCTTTAATTTACGACCTTAATTGAATTTCTTCTCCAAAGACAGATATTGGTGTGATCAGTTTACTGGCCTCAACGCAATGTGAGCGCAATTCACACACACACACACACACACACACACACACACACACACACACACACACACACACACACACACACACACACGTCTTCTTTCTTTCTTTCTTTCTTTCTTTCTTTCTTTCTTTCTTTCTTTCTTTCTTTCTTTCTTTCTTTCTTTCTTTCGTTTTCTTTGTCACAGCCGTTTCACCGTCATATCTCCTTTTCTCTAATGCTCTCGCTCTCTTTGTTGCACATCATCCACCCCCCCCCCCCCCCCCCCGCCCCCCAGACCCCCCCATAAAGAGAACAGAAAGCCATTCCGTCAATAAACGGGCGTGTTAGCCGAAACAGCTGCTTGTCATCTGCAATCTGCACATCACAAGAAAGAAAAACACTATGGTTGTATTTCGAATAGGAAGTGTAGCTGAACCGCGATTACATTGCATGTGTTCTGATTTCTGACGTTCTCAAAGGAATCAAAGACCTTCTACGAGTTCCCAATGCAAACCTGCAACAGAGCATTCATCCATATCTACATTTTAATATTTCAATAAAGACAACGTCAAATATAAAAGAGCGATAGTAAAATAATAAAAACTTACTGATGATGTGATATAATCACATCTCGATTTACCTACCAACATATAGCATGGCCACAATAAAATATTTTGTTTAGGAATTGGCTGTTATCGACACATGCAGACACATCATGAATCTATGGTCTACATAGCAGCATCTGCTTTTAATTGCCTTTAAGAAGCTATAGCCTACAAATCACATATTTAAGTTAGAAAGACTTAATATTTCTAGTTAAATATCTGTGTTTAAGCCCGCGTGTTTTAGCTATTTCTTTCCGCGTACTTACAATTTTAAATGGGCTAAAACACTGGGAAAATACCTCATATATCATATTGTATTGTTAAAAATTATTTACAAAATATAGTTTAGCTTACGCAAGAGTTTGGTGAATAAAAACAGAAATTCAAACGGTCAAACCGCTATCAGTCATCTCATGCATTATAAAGCATCAGTCTGGCATCTAACGGACTGCGTTATTACGGCTCAAGGAGAAAAGCGTCGTGCCACCGAACGCACGCGGGCGGTACCTGTTCCCTCTCCGCGGCCCGTGCGTCCACGTCCCCCTCTCTCTCTCTGTGTTAAAAGGTTCGTTACGGACGCGTGTGATCGCTCCCATTCAGATTAAGTGTGTGTTTTTACTCCGCAGCCTGCACCGACCCGGAAGAGCTCGCGCTTGGTGTACAGTAAGTACGGTAAGTGTGTGTGTGTGTGTGTGCGCGCGCGCGTGAGTGAGAAAGAGAGAGAGAGAGAGAGACGGAGTGAGTGTGTGTGTAGGCTAGAAGAAAAAAGGAGCCTAGTTTTTTTTCTCTCCTGCTGTAAATGCCATCGGCACTTCCATCTGTGTGTCACTTCACATCTGAAGCCCATCAGAAAGAAAAAAAAAAAACGCCTGACCACGCGTCCACCACAATTCCGCAGGTCAGTAAATATTCGGATTTATATTTTTACGTCGATTATTTTAACTAATTCTGGCTGTTTTACAATTAGCCTAGCTCCCAAAAACTGTCGAATACATTGATTTGCTACCATAGCGTTATGCATGCCAGTTCTTCTGATGCTTTGTCCCTCCATTTCATGTTTTTGGTGCAGATACATATTTGGTTTGCGGCTGTCTCTGTTTAATATATATATATATATATATATATTCATCGACACTCATGCATGTTTTTGTTCTGTATGAGGGTGGTACAGTCATTTAACAATTTCAGACGTGTAGATGACAACTCTCATGAGCTTATTCATTTCACCCGACACATATATAGGCTATGCGTTTCACTAGCACCCACGTCCACTTTCCGACAATTGGGGTGGGATTTTATGGACGCCCTTGTATTTTAAGAGTCATTTTCCCGCCTACCGTCCTCTAGATGAAGGATTTTAATGATCTATTACCACCTGAGTGTGAGCAAGTATGCTTCCCTTAACCCGTGAAATTGATCTGATTAGCCCCGCAATGGGTCATAAAGAGAAGTGGATTTGCTGAAACTGCGCTTCCAGTGTGTGTGTGTGTGTGTGTGTGTGTGTAGAGAGAGAGAGAGAGAGAGAGAGAGGGAGAGAGAGAGAGTCAGAAAGAGAGAGGATGCATATGTGTTGCTGGTTTGAAGAGCATTGAAAACAGAAAGAATAGGACGCGACATTAAGGCACATCATAGGCCGTCTTTCATGGGCGCAAGCTCGTTTGGTTTGTATTTGCATGTAGAGAGCAGCGGCTTCCATTGATTTGGAGCTGAATGCGCGTAAAACAGCTGTTTCTCCCTGATAGCACGAGACCGGCCACTCCATTCAGCTGCACAGTGAAATGATCTGAAACCATGTCCTCAAATCAGCACTCGACCGAAAGGAAGAGATGCACTTTTTGTTTGAACGACAATATTCCTGCGATGCGCCTCTTTGTTTATGAAGTTGTTACATGCGACATCCCAAAAAGAGGCACCAGTGGAGATCAAATAAATGCATTAGGCCTAAAGCAGCCGACCACAGGGTGATGTTATACGAGCAGACGGATTTATATTTCGAAGGCTGATATATCGGAGATGGATTAATAAGAACGAATAACCAATGGAGACTAAATAACGAATATTTTTGGAAATGAATTGTTTGGCCTGTTGCAGATGTGTCATCATCAGCACCGAATGAAAACCGTTTAGTCTTTAGATGTTTCTCTCTTTCTAGCGATGATTTATCAAAAACAAAACCTGCACTCGAGGCTCTAGCGTTTTTCCCCTCTCACATTTTTGTCAGTTGTTCTTAGAAATAAGTCAAACTCTCATTATGAAGCAACTATCAGAATTTCACGTCCTCGAGTGGGTTCTAAGAATTTGCTGTATAACCTACATAGGCCACCATCACACAGCATACGAATTCAGAAAGTTCGTTCTTGAAAAGACGAAGTACATGAATTACAATCCGCCCAAGTCTGCCTTATAATGTTCAGTTGCCCTTTATCCGTTATTATTATGATGATTATTTAGCTTATGTTTAATTGTAATATTATTATTTTTTTATAAATTTTTTTTATAACATTAGCCTACTGGTATTACTATAAATACCACCGCAATTATTTTTTTTATTTATTTTTTTCAAATTGCGTTTTACAGTTAAGCTCCTTTGTGATTTTCCACAGATGGTAACTGAGAGGAGAAACGTTTTGTTGCTTAAAAATAAATGTGACGAACAAGCCCTTAAGTGCGTGAATATTGCAAGTGTAGCGCTCATGTTTCGCTATTGAACCCCCCTCCCCTGTCTTTATCATTCGGTAGCTGGGGTGAAGTGTGTGTCCTCTGGTTCACCCCGATCTGTTTGGACAGCTTTACCTGGGCAGTCTAGGGCGACCCTTTCATCAAATCTCCTCACATCTTCAACTGGTCACAGACGTCATGGAGGCTTGCATTAAAATCTCATTCATCCCCATACAACCTGTATTATATATATATATACATACATATATATTAAGTGTGTGTGTGTGTGTGTGTGTGTGTGTGTAGTCTACATATATGAGAAATGAGAAAATCAGTCAAGCTGAAGATAACAATCGAACTCGCCTCCACGATCAACCAAAAATGAAAGCGGATGAGAACGCTGCTGTTTTGATTATGTTTATTATGTAATTTAATTGTATATATATATTTTTTTTTTAAACGATAACAACAACTGTGCTGCTACTACTAACACTAATAATAAAAGTAGTTGCAGTTGCATGTTTGTTTTTATTATTATTATTATTATTATTATTAGGCTATTATTATTATTGTGCACCATGTTGTTTTTGATGGCCTCTGTCATGACTAGCTTTCGGATTTTACTATCTACACACCCGTTCGAAAACACACTTCGCCAAAATTATTACAAAAAGGTTTTATGTGTTTATAAATGGTGCTCGATAAAAACAAAGCGTCTTATCAGCGCACATCTTCTAACCCTTGTTATAGGATAGACTAAAATAAAACGGCCGGGTCTTAAGTTCTCACCCACAGTGAAAAGTGTGATGCCTCCTGATTTTAATCTGCCTTGCCTGACATAATCATTCACAAATTATCTACCCAATCTTCAACCTGACCCAGTATCGCTGTCTACCACCGATTTACAGTGCCGTCAATGAATCAGCCTGGTGGCCCGAGCTAAAAAAGAATAGGTCTGATTTAAAATCCTCCCACTCCTCAGTATATATAGACATAGGCTACCTATATATATATATATATATACCTATATATTGTATATATATATATATATATATAGATGTGTGTGTGTGTGTGTTTCACATCTTTCTAATTATCTAGGCCTATATGATTATATAGCCTATATACTATGCCTATATAATATAGCCTATGTGTCGAATTATTTTATTTAGCCTATATTTTCTGCTTTCTTTTTTCCTTGTGTAACACATTACAGCTGTAGGCCTATAATGGCATTGTAGTCCATATTTTGTTTTGACAGCCCGAAGTGTGATAAATTACAACATTTTCTTGTGAGGGCGCCTCAAATACTTCCCAAACTGTGTCTGTAGTGTTCGGAACGGCTTCCATCCTTGTCCCGCGCACTAAGCTTAAGACGTTCAGTCAAGAAACAAAACACATAATCAGGATTTCACTTTTTACCGTCGCGCGTTGTCTTCGAGTACCTCTAATGTACGCTCGCGCGCGGGATAATAGCTCGCGCGGATCATTGCTCGCGTCCGCTGACAGCTCGACAATGACAGTGAGCCAGTGCAACACTTTCCATCCAACTTCGGTCTTTACTAGCGAAAGAAGAGGCTTTCCTCTTCGTACGGGAGGGAGAGAAAATACACATTTCCTGAATCAGCATTTTCAACCATTTCTCTTCAAATATGTAGGTTTTTAATATATTTTTTTTAGATGAGGGAAGCTTCGTCGCGCGAAGGAATTGAAACGATTGTTAGGCTATTGTTATAGCCTGTTTATTAGCCTATATAAATATATGTTTCAGTTGAAATCACATTCGTTGAGTAGCAGGGGAATTTATCGATTTCTGGACACCTATGAATTGCTATCGCGAGATAAACACATCATATTTTAACTCCAATGCGTAGAGTCTATATTTCCTGCCTGTTTACTGACGTCACGTCCAGCAGCGTCGACAGGGCTGGCCATCATCTGCGCATTTCAAACCATCAAACGAGCAGCCCAATTATATTTAGTCAATCTGTGGGGACGGGACGGCCAAACCGGAGCATTACAGACAAAATACCACCCTAAGGGCCAAGCCCCCTTATTACAGTACAATAATAGCGAATAATCTACCTGACACTGCTCCCTAATGTGGTGATAAATACGTTCCCATTACACATTAAGGTTAAAGTTTTAATGTATTTGCATCGCAACATGTCATGGCACCTTGAATTAATAATGATGTTGATGTCGTTCACGGAATAGCCTAAAGAACACAGACTTCAGCAGCCGGGGAAAGCCCGTGTTTTAAAGTGCGGGAAGAGAGAAAGGACTATGTCGCAGTCAGGGTTTAAGAGCCTGTTTTGAACATGCATAGGGAACCATTAGAAAAACGTGCTTGTCACCGCGAGAGGACGCACTGTCACAATTTAAAAGAGAATACACTCCACACAAGCTGCCACTGATAACACACACACACACAGTCGTGTAGACCTGAGCAGACCACAGAACAACGATGGTTCCCTTTAGGACTATGCTGATAGTTCCGTATTTATATGTTTATTTATATATGTATTTTACTATGCAGCTAATAAATACTTCCCAAAAAAATCTGTTTAAGAAATCATTTTGGGAGAGATTGAGAAGACACATTTATTTGTTTGTAGACACATTGTTTCTATTTCAGACCCTGGCATGGTCCTGATTTAAATTTTTTACTTTTATCCTACAAAAAAAATATATATATATATTTTTATTTTTATTTTTATAATATGTACAGTACAATTTTGGTACCAATATGTAGGCTATCTTTTAGGTAGCCTACTAACATGGACTCTTTGGATACAAAGGTGTGCCTTTTGAAAAAACGCCCCTGTGACAGCTTTTGTACTTTTTTTGAGAGAGAATTGCTACTTTATTTATGAACCAATTTTTATTAATGTTTTTTAAAACCAAGCCTAAATATTGATTTCATAGCCTGCTTGTGTTTTTATAAATATAGGCCTACACGTTCAAAAAAAAAAAACCTCCATTCTGTATATGAATGGGAAGCAGAATTGGGCGCAGCTCCTGGTCATCTTTCCCTGGCCCACTTTATTCAATTAGTCCAGGCTGTTGGGCCCCGCCCCTGCTGATGACACCACAGACCCTCCTTAAGTTGCGTCGCGCCACAGCTGTCTGCGAGCATTGAGCTGACTGGCGCCATCCTGAAAGAATGCCTTCACTGTAAAAAAACACAGAGAGAGCAGTGCATTCAGAGACAGAGGGAGTGAGCACTAGAGAGAGAGAGAGAGAGAGAGAGATAGAGGGAGGGATGGAAATAGAGTAAGAGGGAAGAGGGTTACTACTGCGCATAAACACAGATTTGATCAAACTTGTGTTCAGTCATAAGGCAGAAAACTTATCCAGATCGACCCGGCTCGGCCTGAAAGCGTCAAGCTCACTTGTTGAGTCTACGCAGCGCAACTGAAATACTTGGCGGAACTTGACGCGCGCGTTTGGATGCGTACGCGGACTTATGACCAACAATAGTAGCATATAAATCCGTTTGACTTTCAGAAGTTAACGCGCGTTTATTGAACGGACGGATCCGGTTTTATACGAGCTTCTGACAATTTGCCAATGACAGAAAGAACACAAGCGAACGGACGGACTTTGTAAAAAACAAATTGTCTTGTTCAATTTCAGGTGATCGGAAGTTCAAAATATTCGAACCAGTGGATTAAGCAAAGGAGGAGTTTGGACTTTTTTTTGAACTCTCGTGTTGTGTGTATCGGTGATTGTATGAACGTTTGCTGAGAAAAAAAGAGAGAAAACGATGGAAGTAAGTCCGGAGCAACCCCGATGGATGACCCATCATCACCCGGTCATTAACGGCCAGCATCCCGAGTCACACCACCCGGGACTGGGACACTCCTACATGGACCCGTCGCAGTATCAACTTGCGGAAGATGTGGATGTATTGTTTAATATCGACGGACAGAGCAACCACCCGTACTACGGGAACTCGGTTCGGGCCGTGCAGAGGTACCCACCGCCACCTCACAGTAAGTAGACGAAACCAGTCCTAATTCTATAACCAGTTCGGCTATTTTACATTATTCATCTATGTTCTAACTGAATTAATAATATGTAACAGGAAAGAAACTATTCTTAGGACTGTACTAAAAAAAAATTGAACAGTGTCAGAGTAGTTTACGTGTGGCTTACCTGAAGTGGTGTGTCACTGGTTTCACATCTTTCTAGTATTCTATGGTTATTTAACTTTTTAGGTCATACAACAATTGTGTAATATTAGATAATGCAATGCTTTCCTTTCATTTTAGAAAGCCTAAAAGCGTTTTTATTCGAAAACACGTTATAAGCTGAAATATATTTGATTGGTAAAAATATGTTATGACACATATTATGGTGAAAATATTTATATTAGCACTAGCTGGGGATTTAATTGAATGATTTTCAGAAGTCTCTAAATTATTTTTTCCCTGTTGTATGCACTTGAATTTTTTAGAGCGGAAGAAAAAATGGCTTTATTTTATTGACATGACTTCCTGAGCGGAATTGGGCAAAAAGCGTGATCTTGTTTCTCGTTTGAATCGCCCCATCTCGAAACACATCAAAACTCTCAAGTAGACACATCCTCAGTAGATACTGGGTGGGTGAGATATCGAAACTCGTGAGGGCTGTTAATTGGGACCCTTTGCCCCATCAAAAGCCTCTCATAGTAATGTAGGCCTTTACGTGCAGTTTCACAGTGTTACTCATTAAGACAAGTTGCACTGGTTATTTCATGCATTAAGAGGCCGTTGCTAAAAGGGTTTCGGCGCCTTTAAATGACAGATGCGCGTAAAAAGATAAATCATTCAAAATGTAGCCTGCTTGGTTTTGCAGTGCTGTGTTGTAAAAATAGGCTATTTATCTTGACCCTGTTTATATATATATATATATAATGGTTCTGATGTTATTTCGTGGCTTCTTAATGTGCCGAATCCCACTTTCCCACCTCGTCCTGTCCTAAAAGCAGGCTTGTCTTTTGTTTCCGCAGGTAGTCAGGTGTGTCGCCCATCGTTGCTGCACGGCTCTCTTCCTTGGCTCGATGGAAGTAAACCTATCGGCTCTCACCACAGTACCTCCCCCTGGAACCTCGGGCCTTTCCCCAAAACTTCCATACACCACAGTTCCCCTGGGCCTCTGTCCGTCTACCCCCCAGCCTCTTCCTCCTCGCTGTCCGCTGGCCACCCGAGCCCACACCTCTTCACCTTTCCCCCCACTCCACCCAAAGATGTGTCCCCTGACCCCTCAATTTCCACGTCAGGCTCGGGCTCATCCATACGGCAGGAGGACAAAGAGTGCATTAAGTACCAGGTGTCTCTGGCCGAAAGCATGAAGCTGGATTCGGCTCATAGTCGGAGCATGGCCTCTATCGGAGCGGGCGCGTCCTCCGCGCACCATCCCATCGCCACTTACCCTTCCTATGTGTCCGATTACGGGCCGGGGCTCTTCCCACCAAGTAGCCTGATAGGTGGGTCCTCTTCTAGTTATGGTTCCAAAACGAGACCAAAAACAAGGTCCTGTTCAGGTAGGCGTGCGCTTTACTACCCTTTGATTTTTACTAACATAATCATAGTCAGATCATTCAGCAGTTGAGCTCTATTATTGTGCACTTGCCATTCTTTTCGTTTTCCACAAAAACAGCCTCCCAGGTTATCCAATTCCCAGACTATTGATTTGGTTCAGCTCTTTTTTCTTTTTTTTTTTTCTTCTTTTTTTTGGTCTGTGCCAAGGCTTGGCTATCGAATTTGGGCACAGTTCACATCCCTTGTTCAAAGAATGGCTCCACTCCTTAAATCTGACGTGATTTATGATGTCACACCGAGATAAGGCTATAAAATAAGGCAACATATTTATATTTTCAAATAAATCAAATTTTGGGGGGGAATTCATATTATTAATTTGAGCTAGTTTATAATCCTGTTCGCTTGATTAATTTATGATGCAATAATCTCATCTTTTTGTTGTGATATCATTTTAAAATAACCAAGGCGCAATAGACGTTCTCTTTTATAGAAATTATAGATTTGTTAACACGTCTGCTGCCTTGCATAATTTCATTATTATATTCCGCTTTGGAGAATATTATATCTAATGTCGTTTAGCTACAAAGCGGAATTAGCCTCCCTGATTTATTAAACGTCGCTCAGCATATGCAGATGAGCCTACACGTTTAAAGCGGAGCGCGAGGGTTTTCCGGATGTAAATGTGTGTGTGTGTGTGTGTTTTCTCTCTCATCTCTTGCTCCTCTTGTGCCTCGCAGTGCACGGCCCCATCTCTCTCGCGTTTATATGTTTAAGCTAATCCAATTATTTTCAGACTGCTGCACGCGACAGTTGCATTGTTTACTTTGCGCAGAAACTTTGATAGAGTCCGGATGCGCCGCGGATCGCTCGGAATAACGAATGAGCTGGCGCAATGCGCGGCCGACATGCACAGACAGAGTGTTATCCAAACACACAGAGAAAATCATTTCAAAAGGTCAACCAGCTTTTTGAATGCGATTAGCGAACGGACCTTTTTTTTTCTTTTTTTTTAAAATAATAGTCTATTCATAGCGATAGATTTTATGATAAAGATATAAAATATCTATTCACCCCATTTATAATTGATTTAACTCGTGAGTTTTACATATTAGATAGCCTACAGATTATTGATAGCCTTTTTAAATTGGCTGCTGTTTTATTGTATAGGCAGGCCTACATTTGGAATGAATATTTTCACAGCATATAATTCCACTAAAGTTCTAGTATTGTTCTTTTTAGGTTTTGTTTTTGAAACTAAACACATAGGGTAAAGCCTACTACACAGATGCATCAGAACGCTCCGTTATTGCGTGCGTCTCTATCTGTGGTAATGTGCTCGCGAGCTTTTGTGGGTTTGGGGCAGTTTGTAGAGCAAAAGAGTCTCGCGCCACAAATGAGAGCAGTAATGCTGCTGGGTAAAGGGGGGTGGAGGGGTTGGGGGCTGCACGACGAGGTTGTTTTTCGTTTCAGCGGAGCGACCGGAGGCGTGGGTCACTGAACATGTGAGGCGCGCGCCCTTCACCTGTCAGTCAAACGGAAAGAATGCCAATCAAACGCTACTGTGTTTTAATTACGTAAAGAGAGCAGGTTACACAATGAGTTAATTAGACCGACGCTTTCACTTACTGTTACCCAATCCATTTAACATGATTTCAGCCATAAAGCCTAAAATCAACTTTAACATATGAGAATAATTAATCCAAGTTTAATGTTTTTTTTTTAATTTATTTTGTATTATTATTATTATTTTTACAGTGTAGTCACGTGGTTTAATAATGAACCGGGAGGTTGTTTCTGTGGAAATTGAGTCTTTATTCAGCTATATTATATTTGCGATTCCCTCTTCTAATGAATGATGCAGTATTTCCAACGCATCGTTGTTTAGAGCATGATACGTTTGATAAAACCCCCTGAAGAACTCATTTTCACAGCATTGCCTACTTAGAACCGCTAAGTTATTTGTAGAAAAGTTATTTGTAGATCTTATCAGATGATGTCATAATTGACAATTGAGAAGTTAAGCTCATATTATGATGTCATATTAGACAATGTTTTTATTTGGTAATGCATTAATAATAGTAACAACAACAACAAAAACAATCATTTGTTATTAATGCATTCCATATTCATTTTTTTATCCATGCGAATTTTTAGAATGTGTATTTTTTTGTTTGTTGATAATGCCTTTTTATATCTATATTTATAAGTATTGAATTATTAGTAATTGCTATGTGTGCATACTTGTATAATATTAATACAATTATTAGTCATTATTTTGTGTGTAAAATGTTGATATTTAATATTGTGTTTTGTTTGAACAAATCAAAGCGACTGGCCACTGGTGTGTTTTTTTTTAGTGTGCTCACCAATGGCCTAAGATTGTGTAGTTGTGATTGTGCATGGAAGTGTGTTTCAGTGGTTCTAAAAAATCAGTTGTGCATGCGTGTGTGTGTCTCTGTTGGCAGAGGGTAGAGAATGTGTTAACTGCGGGGCCACCTCGACTCCTCTGTGGCGGAGGGATGGCACCGGTCACTATTTGTGTAACGCCTGCGGACTATACCACAAGATGAACGGACAGAACCGACCCCTCATCAAGCCCAAGCGGAGGCTGGTATGTTTCTCTATAGCACTGTATTAATGACACTTCTGTCTTTCTCTTTCTCTACCCAGGAAGAAGTGTTAGCTGCAAGAAATTGACTCGCCAAGCGCAGGTCTCGTTTTTTTTAGATTAAGCAATAGCAGTTATTATTATTATTAGCAATAATTTTTAAGTTTTTTTCTGTTTCAATTTTTATTTATTTATTATTTATTCATTTTTATTTATTTTCCCCCGCTCGACACACACACACAAAAAAAAAAAAAAAAAAAATCCCGGATAATTTTATTTTATCGCAAATATTGCTGACACCGTGTCTACACGTCAGCATAACGAAATTCGTCACGGAGAGACTTCAAAGTGTTGTGAAACGAGCGCTTATCTCAAATGAGTATACGCGTGGGAGGCGATCAGCTCGAACAGGTCAAATATGTCTGCAGAAATTAGGTTCAATTCTGACAATGCGCCGTTCATCAGGGACACTGTTTCACAGGGATTTAATAAACGAGAGAGAGGAACGCTGTGTTTTCAATGGCCTGGCATATATTCGGGCTTTGGATAGAGTCGAAGCTCTTGAGGCGCAGAGAAATAGTCCGAGCGCTGCTATTTTGGCATTGGCCTTCTCTCTCCCTCTCTAATGTGAAAAGCCGACTTCCCAGGAAAAGACTGGCGGATATCTGAGCGCAGCTGATAAAACTCCTCGAACAACAGCGCTCGCTCCCGCAGTCTAAACATACGGGCGAGAACGCGCAGACAGGAGTCACGACTTCAGATTGATCTTCACTGAGCCAAACAACCTAGGCTACTCTAGAAAATAATAGTATGAAGAAGAATAAAACAGGAATAAAGAATTGCCTTTAAAGTACAAATTTATTTGAATTTAATTCATTCGGCAATACAATTTAGCTGTCATTTTTAATGCACAAACGAGAAAAATAAACAAACAATAAAATCCAGCCAATCATAATAGGACACCAACGTCCTTCGACCATGTCAATCAATCTTGCGCCTTTAAATTGAATTCAACTACGCATTAATTAATAATTTGTCATTACTTCAGCATTTCTGTATATATTAACCTTAAACGCAGCATGCATTTTCTTTTTGCAGTCCATTTTTAAAACATATTGCTGATCCCTACAAATTCATTGCATTTCTTTTTGAATTCCCCCCCCCCCCCCCATTGTTTTTTTGTTTTGTTTTACTTATGATAATTGATTATGTCAGTAACTGCTCATAATTAATAATTCTAACTGCTTTTAATCAATGCATGTTAATTTAGAGCAAGCTATTTTAGTGCAGCATATTGATGTGAATAAAGATGGCTAATATCTAACTTGAAGGTTGATGTTTAAACGTGGATCCATTTCATGCAGAGCCGCTGTTTCTCCATCATTTAACGGGAAAATGTCATCAGCTTTTAATGGGCACTATTTAAACCAGCGCTTTCATGTCCTTTGTAAATATTTAGGTTTGAGAGGGCATGTGTGCAAGGCACTATTTTTACCCGAGAGTTTAAGGCACCAGTGTTATGGAGAACTCTTTTCCTCTCACATAGTTCTGCATCGCTTAAAAAACATTTGCAAGCTCAGGAAACAGAAGGGTTGGGGGCCATTAGCACTGTAGGAATGTAATCATCATCTTTGGTTATTATATTATGAGTGTAATAACTGTGATTCTTTCTCTTTCTGTGTGTCCATCAGTCGGCTGCCAGACGAGCAGGGACCTCATGCGCAAACTGTCAAACGACCACGACGACACTGTGGCGGAGAAACGCAAACGGCGATCCCGTCTGCAATGCCTGCGGCCTCTATTACAAATTACACAATGTAAGCTCCATAGCTGTCTTACACTTATCTAGTAAGATATTTTCTATCTTCTTTTTGCATGATGGCACCTTTCATGTCATGCCATTTCTTTCTTTCTGTCTTTCTGTCTTTCTTTCTTTCTTTCTTTCTTTCTTTCTTTCTTTCTTTCTTTCTTTCTTTCTTTCTTTCTTTCTTTCTTTCTTTTACAACATTCACAACATTGTGAGAAGTGAAACTAACTACTCAAAAATGACTACATTAATGGACCATTATAATAATCGATCACACCCGTGTCATTTTTATCTTCCCGACGAAAAAGTTCCGATTTTTTTGTTGCGTTTTTTTCCCCAAGGCCTGTCTGATTGATTATAATGATCTATAAGTTATGACAACGTATGTTTTTACATTGCTTTAACTCATCAAAATAAGTTGAAGAAATGTTCAAGTTATACAAGATTCAACTCATCTTTTTAAGTCAGTTTAATGTAATTTAAGTTGAAATTACTTAAACTTCCCAAGTTGATTGTACTTAAAAATTTAAGGCAGAAATGGTTTTTAAAGTGGTGATTTTCGATCCCCAGGGTCAACTTAACCCATTCTAAAACGTTTTTTTTTTAAACATTCCCCAATGGTCGCAAGACGTTCGAGTCAATTATCCACTGAGATTTGTTTTGTTCTTCCTCATATTATTATTTATTTTATTTCTATTATGTTGGAGCTAAACTGCTGGTACTGTTGTACTATTGAATTACACTTCAGTTGGTGGTATTTCTATGTTAAACATATGCCGGGGAACATTTTCATTCTACCTAATCAGCTCTGGTATCCTGTATCATCACACTTTGAGGCCCCACGGTCCTGTTACACTCCCCTACTAGTCACGCAAGCGCACCCTTTTAAATCATTTTGCCATGTTGGTTTTGACGGTTTTGTAAGAAAAAAAAATCCCCTAAACTTGACCTAGGTTATCAGAGAAACGAATAACACGTATTATCGTTCGAAACAACCAAGAGTTTGGATAATTGGAAAATTAGTTTGTTTTGGTACGTCCCATTTTCTGTTAAGGTCGGCCTGCTTTGAATCAAATTCCAGATTCTGCATGCTAAATTAAGCTCTCTCCAGAGTGTACTTCACTAACTCGCATGTTTGCATTATCACTACCACTCCCATATCTCATTGAGCCGACAGGGATTTGTCATAAGAACTGATTTGTGATTGTATTTGTATGTCTGTCAGTTTGGGGTTAGACTTCTTGGCCCGTTTCTTTCTCATTTTTTTTTAAGTGGTCATTATAAGCCCAAAAAAGTTTAACTGAACAACATATAAGAATGTTTCTAATAGCCGACAGCTATAAGCATGTGTTTTCTGTGATGCTCAATGGAGATGTTTCAAATTAACAGTTTCGCTTTGGGGTGTGAGCACACACACAAACACACACTGGCACTCACATTTACACTAGTGGTTGGCCAATATGGGATTTCCGATAACAGGCGTCAGTGCAGATATGTAGAGTACAGTGTGGGAGAATTTTTTGCAGATGTATTTTTTATATAATCCAGTTCGTAGTTAGCGAATGAGTGCATTTCTACAAATGTAGAAATTGCTGAAATGAATGATTAGATTCAACACTGTAATAAAAAAGTTGCTGCCTTACATTTTTTTTAAGTACAATCAACTTGAAAATTTGTCATTTCAACTTAAATGACATTAAACTGAGTTAAAAAGATGAGTTGAATCTTGTGTAACTTATAAACTTGTTTTGATGAGTTAAAGCAATGTGAAAACGTTTTTTTTTTTACAGTTGACATTTAAACCATTTACTCAAAATGTACTCACATTTTCACATTCACGTTTTTGTGGGTTCTATCAGTCTTTCATAAATCAAAATGGTGAAATAACAGTAGAAAGTCTTAAAGTCTCAAAAACAATTAACATCCATAAACAAGTACTTCTTAGTATCACTTAATAGCTCTTGCGCAAAGCATCTAGAGTGTTTTAAGACAGAGAGAGAGAGAGAGAGAGAGAAAGAAACGGTCCAATTGTGGGGTGAAAGTAGCAGGCTTTGGCAGACGGATGTGGCAGTGCTACTGCGCTTGAACCCGGCTGGCCAGAGTCTGGGGTTTCTCTCTTTGGCAAGACTGGCACCGGCCATGCCTGGCGTCAGGGAACCAGAGGCTAAATCCAGCCTAGTCCTATGACCCGACATACACACTTGTATGTACAGACACGCTCACTCGAACAAAGAAACCGATATATCTGTCTTATAATGAAACTCTATTACATACCATCAGAACATGCTTGGACTCAATAAAGAATTAAAGGGTCTCACTATGAGTGTGTAAAGTGACCCTCATTGTTTGACCAAATCCTAATCCCAGAAACCGTGACTTAAAGAGGTGTCAGCTTTCAACTTGCCCGTAAGAAGGAGAAATTGTAAATGAGATCTGTTTAATATCTCAATTGTTTCTCCAAGACAGCAATTACAGAGATTAGATGGAGAGAATATGGCTTTTGCTTAAAGGGATAAGTCACCCAAAAAATGAATACTCTATCATTATTTACTCGTTCCAAACCTGTATGAATTTATTTCTTCTGTGGACCACAAATGTTTCAACTGTATTTGTCCATGCATTGGACGTCAATGGGGTCCCAAACAACAATGGACTCCTTTGACTTTCATTGTATGTACATAAAAAAGAAAATTTTCACATTATCTTCTTTTTGAAAGTATTCTTCACAGAGGAAAGAAAGTCAAACGGGCTTGAAAAGACACAAGGTCGACTTCTCAGATGTTTCTTACTATGTCTCAAACTGTGCTCCGATTTGCCAAGATACACATCAAAAGTCCGAAATTTCATTATGAACTCATTATTCCGAGAGCGAATTATCTGAGCTATCCACATTAATTTGACCATATATCAACAACTGCCTCCTTTGTGTCTATTTTATTTCTCATTAGGAATTTTTAGGAGAAACATCTGAGATTAAGTTAATACCTAAAAGAAACATAACTGGATTTAGGTCTTCTAAAATATGAAGGACTGATTTCTTAGCAATAATGTATTCCTCTGGATGTGGTATGAAAATCCAAATAATGTCTTATGCAAGCGGGGCGGTCCCGTGGCCATTACTAAAAGTCTGCCGTCTCTCTCCTCGCAGATCAACCGACCGCTCACCATGAAGAAGGAGGGCATCCAGACCCGGAACAGGAAGATGTCCAGCAAGTCCAAGAAGAGCAAAAAGTCCCATGATAGCATGGATGATTTCTCCAAAAGCTTAATGGAAAAGAACAGTTCCTTCAGCCCGGCCGCCCTGTCGCGTCACATGAGCTCGTTCCCTCCCTTCTCGCACTCCGGCCACATGTTGACCACGCCCACCCCCATGCACCCCTCTTCCAGCTTGCCCTTCGCCCCCCACCACCCCTCCAGTATGGTGACGGCGATGGGCTAGAGCACCCTGCTACCTCCGACCGCCCAATCTCCTGACGGTGGACGTCTCAAAGCACCGTTAACCTTGAAGCCTGTCACCCGCCGCAACCCTCCGACCTTGAACCAGCTCTCTCACGTGCACCGTCTGAGCTACGAGCCCCCCCCCCCCCACAAGACCCCTTCTCCACTTCGGTATGCTCCGCTTAAAACGGTAACCCCACCCTACCCCGCATTATGAGGGAGAGACAGTGAGAGTGAAAGAGAAAAGACAATGACTTTCTTCATCGCCCCTCCAATCACGAAACCCTCGCGCTGATGTCAACCTTCATTTGTGTACAAATGCCATCTTTCCTGTGGGCATCAAGGCACAACCATTACGAGACTTTAAACTAAACTTCTCTAATTCCCAAAACCTGCTCCTTTTCTTCTTCTAAGCATCTCCTATTCTGTCCCCCCCCCCCCCCCCCCCCCCTTCCCTCCCAGTGAGACATGAGGAATCGAGCTGTGAATGACAACAGGAGATGAACTCTGCATATATTTGTAAAAAAAAAAAAAAAATGTCTGAAATACATTTAATGAAGACTTTTTAAAGAGCAAAATGAGAAAAAGGCGAGGACAGGAAATGCCCGTGGGCAGCTAATGATAAGAAGGGTACGAGTTAAACCTGGAAGATGGAACGGCGTGGCGACGTGGCCCACGATTTCTATCCGAATGATGAAAAATGTAGGAGATGAGAAGTAGGGAGAAGAAAAGTAGAAAGGAAAACGGTGTGTAATGCATTAAAACTTGTAGTCAGGTCTGTTTCACAGACTTCCAGCTACTCTTCTGGATGTGTTATAGGTCTTGGGCAATTGGTTTGTGTTCACACAGACACACACACAGACACACACAAACACACACTCACACACACGCACACACACATATACACATGAAAGACTTCTTTGGGCCCAGGTTATATGCATTGTGAAAAAAGTTCCTGTATTTGTTATTTGTATGTATAATTCAGAGTACCAAAAATACGAAAGAAACAAAGATGTAGAATTATTTCTTTATGTAATGCAGACTGAATGGTTGTACAAATTTAATAATCACTAGTGTAAAAAAAGACTTGCTTTTTGTTGCGTAATTTTTTTTTTCCTCTTTGAAAATAATAAACTAGTTTAATCTCTGTTGACATCACACGAGAACGCACCGGTGAACGCTTTTGTGCGTGTTTTTGCATACGACTTTGGTGTGAATGCGAGAGTGAGCTTTTGTGGGTATGTCACTGCGTATGTGTGATATCTGACACATGGCTTTTTGCTAGCCACAAGGACACCTCTAGATTTACCCAGAATGCTGCTGGCCACACACCAACAGGAAGCCTAGAAATAAACAGAGATGTTGTGAGGGACTCTACTCCACACAGCCTAAAAACTCTTCACGCTACCAGTTTGACTTTGCCATTCCATCAACACTGCTGTTAGCATGCTAGTCACATCAGAAATGCTTTTTTTAACATGTCAGGACAAAAAAAAACAGACTGAAATTCATCTTTCCGTCCAGTTTACGTTGAAAATAAAATCGGTTTACATTTTGAAGGAATTCAAGCTTCAAGTCTGTATTAACAACTTGACAATAACAAATTCGATCCATGATTTATCTTGGAGAATACATCATACACATACAGTACGTGTAAAAAAATTCACCTAAAAGCAAATTGCATGTTTATCTTCAAAAACAATGTATTCCGTAGGGAATGCTTGATCTCAAGTCAACCAATGACGCTGCAAAAGGAATGAGGCAATTCAGTGACGATTATGGCAATGAAATTTATATTTGCAGAGAGAGAGAGAGAGAGAGAGAAGTCACTGATCTTTAGTTTTAGAGTTAAGACATCTTGTAAGAGAGCCAAGTAAAACATGGTTAACAGAAGCAAAGCCTTATGGGTAGAGTAGTGTGAAAGGTACCGCAGCAGAAAAAAACCCTCAGCCTGTGGCTGCTACTATACACAGTAAGTTGAAGAGAAAAGAAACTAATAAGGCTGCAAGAAGTGGTTTTGTGGTGAGATGAGGCCTAAGTTGGCATCTCAAGGGTAAGTGCTCAATGCAGTTTGGATCTTGACCAGGTTGAATGTCACTAAAAAAAAAGGAACATTCAAACCAATAACAAGAAATAAATGAAAACAGTTTGGTGGGGGATAGATTGCACATTGCATGCTCAATAAATATTTAAAACTGGCCTGGAAATCAATAAGAGACAACGCATGAACATTAAAAATGTTCAAAAGCAGTCGTTACATGAAGAGGAAATCTTTTTTTTTCTCAGCTGCCTTTGATCAGTGGCTCATTGTGGGTTTGCAGGGTCACTGCTTACTGTTCCATTGTAGCTAGCCATGGTCTTCACCCCATTAGTTTTTATGGGTCGTAGAGAAAGGACCTGCCCTAAAGGTTTTTGTTTAATTATAAAGCGTTCACTTTGTAGAAGAACTGTTAACTTAAAAAAACTATATGTAATGTGAACAATACATATGTTTGATAGTGCTCTATCTTTAATAGCTTTACCATGTAATGCTAAGCTCGCTAAGTTCAAAGAAACATTCATCATTAACCAAAGCAAATTCTTATAATGCATCACTCACAACAATGACCGAAATATTTCATCATGGTTAAGACGTCGAATCCTGCAGGCAAGTAAATGTAGAAAACAAACATTAGTACTACACAAGGTTTGTTTACAATTAGCGTCATGCTAAATTTTACACAGGGCAGTTAGGGACTACATTGTGCGATTCATTTGCATGTTTCTTTTTCTTAACAGCAGTGAATATAGAAGAGCTGCAAATATTTTGTTTAGCTGTTGTGGTTTCGTACATTTGCATGCAGCCTGTTGCTGATGGCACATTAGCATGCTAAGAAACTTTCTCTGTGAAGTCCTAAAAAGAGGAACTAACCCCAGACCACAGGGAAGCCAAGGACCCACACATTCACATATAGTACGCATTTACACACTTAGATACACTCAAAATAAAAAAACTGAAACATTACCCTGTTTGATAAATAACGATTATTTAATACATAAAAGGCATGGCTTCTGTTAGCGCAGTATATTTAAAAACTCGGGTTCAGTTTTTGCAAATATGAACGTGTCGGAATGTCCCGTTGCCCTTTACTGCCCTTTACTGCTCATTACTGTTGTAATGGCCATAATGAGAGACATGAAAATGCAGATAGAGAGAGAGAGAGAGAGAGAGAGAGAGAGAGAGAGAGAGAGAGAGAATTTAACAAAGAGCTTTACGTCGACTATATGTTCATGTGCAAGAGTGTATATGCAGACGTCTGGCTCTACGAGACTGAGAGTGCAACGTCTGAGGCAACACTTTTTGCATGTTAAATCATCAGGTCTTATCGAAAATCATATCATAATAATCTCACTTTTGCTAGCTTCCGCTTTGACTACACATACCCACATGGCAGTCACCATGTGTTTCTT
Source organism: Rutilus rutilus (assembly GCF_951802725.1). Taxonomy (NCBI): domain Eukaryota; kingdom Metazoa; phylum Chordata; class Actinopteri; order Cypriniformes; family Leuciscidae; genus Rutilus; species Rutilus rutilus. Next base: position 18,700,059 of record NC_140212.1, on the reverse strand, counting down.
ATACTGGACTGACTCTAGCTTTTCTGTAGTAGCCTATATCAATATTTCCTTGTATTTTAATTTCTTGCAGCATTTTGTGCATCAACTGTGATCTCTAACTCTAAGTCTGTATGCAATGTCGGTGATCTCGAATTTAGCTATATGCTAATTACTAAGCGGATATTCGAACTGACCCTGAAGAAAGGTAAAAGGCTAAAAGGTTTTTGTTGTGAATCTTCCAAAAACACACATTTGTAGCACGTGCCGTCAATTAAAGAACATGTGGATCAAACTATTTCCCTCACGTTAGCATGCAAACTACAGGATCCCAGCAGACGAAATATCATGACACTGCAAAACTAGCAGACACAGTTTTGGGTTCTTCAGAAATGAAGCTTTTTGTGGTGACTTTGGTTTGACGCTTCTGTGTCTCACGATGCAGTGAGCAGGTAATAAAGATCGCATGGCTTTTGATGAGCCAATGTATTGGTTATTGCCTAAATATATATATATATATATATATTTTTTTGTCTATTGACAGCAGTTTCTAACATAAGCACTGACATAAGCTAGCTAACTATTTAAAACTAAAACTATTTATTTATAGTTTAGTGGGTTAGGCCTAGTGTGTAAATATATGACCGTAAACAATGCTAATAATGAAATATTAACCAGAATTTACTTTAGGGCATGCACACAAGAAAACAAAGTTTGAAAGCAAAATCGTTTAGCATCATTTTACATTATAATTATTTTTCTCAAATCTGTAATCAAAATAGATGCAACATTGAATGTTATAAATGTTATGTTTAAAAAAAAATAATAAAAATTGGTTTGCAGACACCAAAAATACATAAGAAAAAAATGTAAACATTGCTTTGCAAACCAACATGGGACTTTTTGGTTATCTTCCAGTGTTTGGTTAACCTTCTCGATTTGACTGAAATATGAATCAAGTTCAACTCTTTTTTCCGGGTTGACAGTGAAAGGGAAAAAAAATTAATTAGGGGATGTTTGTAAATATTGTAGATGCCATGGGAACAAGCACATGAGAGGCGGTTACCTGTGGCCGACATCATTTTTACTATGACAGCTGTGTTTAAACAACTGACCTGAGTCTGGCTTCCTTGAGATTTCAACCTGCAGTTTTAATATAAGCTTAAACATGTTTTAACATCTTAGAAGGATCTCATAACCCAAATAATGCTTCTGTGGGAAGAAACTCCTCTCATTATTGTACTATAAAAAGGCATCAATTATGTGTAAACAAGAACCTAAAGGGGAACTCCATGAACTACCAGGAAAAAAAAAAAATTCTGGACCGCCACATAATTTTCATTAGTGCTTGCTTCCAGGTTTTGACCTGCCAAACTTGTCTTGTGACACTACTGGTCTGACTTAAAGACCCCATATATCAAACATTTTGGTTGCTGTTAGTCCATGATATTAGATTTGAGGCTGTATACATTAGTGTACTGAAAGTTGACAAAATATACTTGTAGCAGATATACACTGCTTAAATGTTCTTACAAATATGCCTACACATTTTATATTTTAAATCAAAAGTCTTTAAATTCTGAGAAAATGGACAAACTAAGGTGCATTTATACATTATGTCCAATCAAATCTCTCTAGAATGAGAACACCCTCCCCCTTAATACCACCTGCCACTGATTAGCAAAAGAAAGTTGCAAGTCAATGTTTTGGTGGCTAATATTTCACTCTTGTTTATTAAATACATCAACATAGGAAAGAAAACCGGTCTTCAAACCATCCATCCATCATTGGGCCATGAGCTGTGTGCTGAATTTTTTATCAAAAGGTATGTAGCCTACTGTCTACTTTTTATTAATTGTACTGAGAGAATCAATAAACAGCCATGCGGTGTTTTAGGGGCGTTCACACCATGCCATAATTACCATAAAGATTCTGACCTGTAAAAAGCCTTCACGTGCTTGTTTAACTTGTAAATACAACATGTAAACTCGTAACTTTATGAGAGCTACGACTGCTGTACTACCTGAACACTGCAGGTGTGTTTTACTTGAAACGGCGCTGTGCTGGCCGATTGTATAACATCAAAGTACCGCGCGCGCGAACTAACGATTCGAAAACATACGGAGCTTTATTTACGGTAATTACGACATGTCGTGAACGCAGCATTAAAATTGGAGTCATATTAACACACATGTAGACCTGGATTAACCAAAAGTAAAACGTTAAAAACACTTTTTTGTGTGTGTGTGTAAAATCTCTCATCTTCATTTAGTTTAAGTTGAAAATAGCTACACACACACACACACACACACACACACACACACACACACACACACACACATATATATATATATAAAATAAAAGTGACCAATTATTTCAAATGAAAATGGAAAATATAATCATGAAAAATAATTAAAAACTTTAACTAAAATTATAATATCTCAGCGATATAAAATAATTTATCCTCATACTATCTAATTTCTACACTACTAAAAGTTAAATCCTCTTGAATATTAGTTCCTGCTAAGATTGTGGGTTCGATTCCCAGTGAACACATACTGAAAAAACATGTAGAACTGGAATGCACACTAATTTGTTTTGTATAAAGCAGCTGTCAAAAATACATGTAAATGCATTACTGTATCTTGTTTTACCATGGCTCAAGTTATTTTCCACAAAAAGCAACTCACAATATAATAAAAATATCTGTTAATGAGAGTGTGAGCCATCTAATAAGAATCAGATCCAAAAATGACCTGTCTACTTGTAATGCCATTATTAATTTGGCTAAACTCATAAGATTTTGAGCAGTTGAATATCAGCAGTGCAGATTTCCTTCCTGTTCATTGTTTTAAAGGGTGGAAATCTTTCTTATTAGACTTGATATGCTAGCGGCGGCTGAGTTAAATGCTAAATGATTAGATCTGCTAACGAGGGCCAGGCGTTTTCAGCGCCGAGAGTTATGATAGTTGTGTTCACTGGAACGGCCGGGGAGTCCTTATTAATTCAGGTGACTGCTGAATGAAGTGTGTCAGCGGTTATATGACCACACCATGGGATTCATGTGGGTCTCCAACAAACCACTCCATATTTACCTAAATTAACCACACGCAAACATACTCTTGAACCTTTACACACATCTCTGGTCTGTGCTGTGACCTATTACAATTCTTACTGTCATACCTGAACAGTTATTTGCTTGAAACCACATACGCATTTAGACACACCTAAACCAAAGCAAGTCTAACCACACACATAAAGAGATGCTTGTGTTGGAAAAAAAAATAAAGAACTACACATCTGTCTGGCTGGGTTTCCCCCTGTAATTTATATGCTTTGTTTCACAGAAGACCTATTGGTGATTAGCAGGCAGATGAATTTTGTTTGCATTTTCTATGCTTTAAAGAGTATTACACTTGGAAAAATTGACATAAAATCGTTTAGAATAATAATTAAGCATAATTATAAAAAACTAATTAGAATTTTTTAAATATGTCATTTATTCTTGTGATGGCAGAGCAACATTACCCCAGTCAACAGTGTGTGTGTGTATGTATGTGTATATATATGTATATATATACACATATATATATATATATATATATATATATATATATATATGTACAGTCATGTGAAAAAGAAAGGACAGCCTATTGAATTCTGTGGTTTTACGTATCAGGACATATAAAAAAATATATATCTGGTCCTTGGCAGGTCTTAAATTTAGGTAAATACATCCTCAGATGAACAACAACACATGACATATTACACCGTGTCATTATTTATTGAACAAAAACTAGGCCAAAATAGACCCCCTTACTGCTTCCATAGGAATTAAGAGTGCAAGTAGCAGTCAGGCACTGCTAATCAAATGCCTTGATCATCAGCCAACCTCGTAAGTGGGGTGATGATTTGGGCTTGTTTTGCAGTCACATGACCTGGGCACCTGTAGTCATTGAGTTGACCATGAACTACTCTGCATACCAAAGTATTCTAGAGTCAAATGTGAGGCCATTTGTCCAACAGCTAAAGCTTGGCCGAAATTTGCTCATGCAACAGGACAATGATCCCAAGCACACCAGTAAAACGGCTGAAAAAGAAAAGATTCAAGGTGTTGCACTGGCCCAGTCAAAGTCCAGACCTCAACACGATTGAAATGCTGTGGCAGGACCTTAAGAAAGCGTTGCATAAACAAATGCCTGCCAATCTCAATAAAATGAAGCGACGTTGTAAAGACGAGTGGGCCAAAATTCCTCCACAACGATGTGAGATGCTGATAAAGTCAAATAGAAAGTTATTGCTTCATTGTCATTAGTCATTGCTGCTAAATCTGGTTTTACAAGCAATTGAATCATAGGGTATCCATTTTGGCTTTATAACTGTAATATGTCATGTGTTGTTGTTCATCTGAGATTGCATTTACCTCATTTTAAGACCTTCTAAAGACCAGGGGTGCGTTACCCGAAAGCATCGTTAGCCAACTATGGTCGCAAGTTCCGTCGTTATCAGCATAGTTCAACAAGAAGGTGTTTCCCGAAAACATAGTTCTAATGAACATTCGCAAACAGCATCGCAAAATTGTGCGGTTGGAGCGACAGCTCTCGACCTGTGGTTAGAAGCTTAGTTTCTTGTTTGCATGACGTGGACTCAATAAATCCAATATCTTGAGCCAAATAAGCAAGCTGACATTCAGTACAATCTATATCTTTTATTTAGAATGCAAATGTAATTTACGTCTTTTAGTTTGTCGAGATTTAAAGCGTCGTTTTTTAGTGCGCATGTGCGAACGTGCTCTACTACGTAAGAACAAGCCTATTATTGAATCCGGAAATAAAGCGAAATAACTGAGAAAATGAGAAATAGTCCTCAAATGCCATGTCCGTAATTTATAGCAAAACATCTAGCATCAATTCGATCTCAAACAGATTCATTAAAATAAGTTATTAATCCAACACCTGTGTGACATCATTAACCAACCAATTTGCGACAGTACGGTTTCGGGAAACAGTCGATCGTGACTAGCTAGTTGATTTCTTCAACGATGCATCGTAATATGGTTGTTAAGCAGCAAGTTACGTCGTTGTACGGGAAACACACCTCAGATTAGGTTTTTTTTATTATGTGCTTCTGTATAAATTAATAGATCCAAGCAAAATTGATTGACCCATTTTTTTTATTGCATTTATTGATAGCAAAAGCATGATCACATTAGTCAAAATATTAATAATAAAAAAACACTGATTACTCGACTCACTTTGTGAGTGCAGATTCTGTGTGGCCTGGTGATTAGATCAAATAAAAATGAAATGATAGCCTGCTATAACATTGTAACATGCTATAATCACAACGATCACTATCATTGCAAAAAGTCATCACAGAAAATTAAAGCCTAACAGTCAATCTGAAAACAGTATAAAACATATGACAACAACCACAATTGACTTCAATTACAAAGCCTGTCAGTTTAATTTCAGATTCTTAGTTTGGCACTTTTGTGGAAGCGTCTTGGCCCAGCCCGATGAACTATTGCCAAGAATTTTAATAAGGCTGAAGCCAAGTCGTACATGAAAATACATGCTTCATGTTGATAAAAAATGAGAGCGGTTTAGCTGTTAGTGGTGATGTAATGAGCAGTGTCTGTGAAGTTGTGTTTAAAACGTCGGGAACACTGTCCCTCTGTTGCTAAGGTGAGCAGTTATCTGTGGTCTGTATGTTTGTTTTCAACACTCTTTTGCCACTTGAGAATGCGGTGTTCACCATTGTCTTTTCAGCAATCGTAAATCTTTAGCATAATCTCCCGTCAAAACATGGAAGATAACAGATAATCATCTCTCTTTTTACTGGGGAAGCCTGGGGGTTTGCAGGGTGGCCAGTCGACGAGACTACATGCCGGCTGCCACACGTACACACACACACACAGGAATAGACACAGTCTGGTGGAATATCGCAATAATACATGTAAAAGAATCATTTTGGGTAAAAAAGTTAATGTATTCATTAGTGGTGTCAAGCATCACTATTATTATTATTAAAGGGACAGTTCACCCAAAATGAAAATTATCCCATTATTTACTCCCACAAGCCAGGTGTATATGACTTTCTTCTTTCAGCCAAACATAATCAGAGTTATATAAAAAAAAATATCCTGGCTCTTCCAAGTTTTATAATGGGAGTGAATAGGAACTGAGATTTTGAAGCCCAAAAAAAGCGCATCCATCATAAAAGTAATCCATACGTCTCTAGGGAGTTAATTAAGGCCTTCTGAAGCGAAGCAATGCGTGTTTTTTTTAAAGAAAAAATATCCATATTTATTACTTTATAAACTGTAATCACTAGATTCTGGTAACGGCCATATGCTAGTCGAGTTCCGGCAGAAGAGTGACTTCTGACCCGACGTAACCCTTTAAAGTTTAAACTTTGGAGTACATTCTTAAAAATAAAGGTTCTTTTTTTTGGCATCTATGGTTCCATGAAGAACCGTCAACATCCATATAATCTTTCCAATCCCCCAAAAGGTTCTTTGGGGAATCACTAAACCAATAAAGTATTAGACTCTGGAGTATATAGCACCAATACAGATATGAATGGTGCCTCAAATCATACGTCTTGTTGAGTAGAGGTGTAATATCACTTTTCCAAGTAATTGAATGTGATTTATCCATTGCTTGACAAAACTAGTGAACAGAAAATCACTGAGAATTGAGCATGTACTCTTTTGATCTACTAGAACAATGCTCTAGCAAACACAAACAACACTTTGACCATTTTAACCAAGGTGTTAAACCTTTGAACCGGTTTTCTTTACTTAAACCACCTGATTGAACATCTCACTAAAATAAAGTGGGACTTTCAAACACACATAAATGAAAAATATGACGTGGCCTTTTAACTTAAAAAAATTTGTGGTTGCTATTCCTATTAGATGCTTAGTTTATTCTCACGTGTGGTTTGGAAAGCTTGGTGACTCATGGTGCTAAAAGTTCATCAGTTCATCAGTAGAAGGGGACAGAATGGGGCATTACGGTAATCAGACACACACTTACGCAGAGTTCAGCAGTTCACACTTGGTAAAGCATAAAGAGGGGGCGTTCAGGTAGATGACAACAGCGACAGATGGAGTGAATGATGAGCGAGAGAGAGACAGAAGAGGAGGAGTTGAAGGGGCTTCTGGGATTTTTAGGGACGGAAAGAACATGTCTTTAGTGGGAATGAGAGGTGATTTGAAGGCCAGAGAGGGAAAGGTGTGTGCATATGTGTGACCATAAACACAGATCCTCTTTCAAACAAATCTAAGCTTCTGAATGGAAGAGTAGCCGAAAACGTACACACGTAACAGTGACTGTCTAGCGGTGAAACTGGAATTGAACTGGTTTTAAAAGGCGTTTTTGGGAACCTGCTTTGAAACAGTAACCTCTGTGATACAGGCTGCTCAAAAAAAACGACCTTATATGTTAACTATACTACAAACTACCAACAAAAGGTACCAAAAAACTACATTTTTAAATGAAGAATATCCATCCAAATGAATCAATTTACTAAAATGAATTGACTTCCCAATGATACAATTAAGTTTTTATTTTTTATTTGAAGCGGTTCACTTACAAGAACCATCCAATTGACAAACCATCGGAACAATCCTATTCAATGAAATTAGTTAGACTTCAATCTACTGTAATGATACGTTGGAAATCTAATATGAAATTTATATGTACATGAAATGTTATATATAAAATATGTATTAAAATGTGACCTGCCTCCCCTTAAATATGGTATAATAAACTGACATTTAAAAAAAAATGTATAGCCCTTTAGTCTTTATGGTCAAAGGACAATGGCTAGCAAAACATTCCACATACTTTTTCAGTAAATGTTACCATTACCACAATGAAATGGAAAGAATGGTCCATAATGTATTTATTTGTATTTTCAGAGCAGTCATCCTAACGGACATAAGACTTTTAGATGCCAAAGGCAAAACTGTCTTTTCAGTGAAAATCACCTTATTTGCATGAACTCTTCTCTTCTCTTCTCTTCTCTTCTCTTCTCTTCTCTTCTCTTCTCTTCTCTTCTCTTCTCTTCTCTTCTCTTCTCTTCTCTTCTCTGAAATCTTTAAAATATTTTTTTTAATTAAATTATTCCAAGTCCAAATTGCTCTCCACATTAATTTTATAAGGGGAAATGTGTCATTTCTGCAACAATAGTTTCATTAATTGGGATTGCAATAAGGATTTTCAACATATTTCAAACACTCGCTTCTTCTTCCATTGGTTAGTCCTTGCCTTCACCTCAATGCTATTGGTTAAGCCAATGTTGCTGTGAAGGGTTGTTCAAACAATCAGAGTAGTGATTTAATAGTGCCACAGTGTTTATACTTTTCAGGGGAATAAATCTACTAATGGCCTTAAAGTCGTTTTTACATATTATCTTGGAAAGGAGAAAGTTTTTCAACATACTGATAAAAAAGTACCCACCTTTAAATTAAACCTTTATTACAAGCAACTTGAATAAACTTTCATTACGATTTTTCACATTCACAAATTTCCTTCATCCATTTTCTCACAACATTAAACACAAAACCAAATCTTCAAACTACATTCACAAAACCCATGACCCATGTGGGAAAATCAAACAATTGCCTCAAAACCATTTCACCTGTACTCAAAATCAAACATTGCTTTCAGATCTTACATACAGCCAGTCAATATATAAACACTACAGATCATTTATTATATGTAGTTTCAGAAAAAAAGTATATTGTATACTGCAATTACGTAAAAAAGGTGAATATATTGTTTACTGTAAGTATCATATTGTATTGATTGTATTGTATTGGGGTAAGTTATGGGTAGGGTTAGGTTTAGGGGTAGGGGTAGGGATAGGGTTAGGGTTAGGACTACATTTTTGGACAGGAATGTTGTTCCAGGATCAACAAAATAAGTTGATCCTGGAACATGTCTTGGCAAAATCACGGTGACCCTTCCTCCTCTCCCTCTCAGATCGTTTCCTTCTGTTGTTGGTATCAACATTCAGTGCACCTGTGCCACCAGTGCACTCTGATATGGCTTAATTTGCACAGTCGGTACAGCTGAATTTGGTTCTGTGTCTTTGCGATTGTGTAAAATTGTTTTAAACCTGTGACATTTGTATTGCTAGCACAAAACAACCAGTTGAGCTACAACTTAGAGCTCCATTATGCCTCCTAAGCTATGAAACAGCTACCTCTGAGCAATTCTCTTTTCCTCTAGGCGAGCAAAGAGACAGGTGTTGATGTTAAGATTTTTTGCGTGCTCACTCACACACACATACACGCACACACGCACACACGAGGATAGATTCTTGGCACAGACTGGTTGTGAGCATGAGAGAGTTTGAAGTGTCGCATTTGGCGGCATCATTAACCGCGCTTCCACTGTCGGGCCAGTGCGAGCCAGGGCTTTAAACGGGCCATGCCGGGCTAAAAGCCCTGGGCCTGTAGCACCGGGCCCAAAACACACTGCGTTTCCACTGTCGGGTCAGAAGCTCCACAGAGCTTCACTAAAACACGCCCGTAGCACGCCTCTCTGGAACAACGGCTCAAGTAAACTCCGCCTCTGTTCGTAACCACTCCTCTTGCCAGAGCTGGCGTGCTTTGGGCCGAGGTATTCGGCGGACCAGAAAACCCTGGCCGTTGGCCCTGAGGAAGCCCCAGCGAGGCCCGATCAAGCCCTGGAAGTGACAGTGGAAACGCGACTGGTCCTGGCACGCACTAGCACGCCCGCTTTTGGCCCGACAGTGGAAACACGGCTATTGCTATGGCATGCCTTTAATACTTTCTTACAACATAACCAATAAAAATAAGTCACCATGCTTATTCATGATTTGTGTGTTTGGGACTGTGTCAGCTTTTTTTTTTTTTTTGCACACTTTCCTCATTGTATATAGTTTAACTAAACTGAGATTCTTCTGTCACTGATAGTCTGGTTTTTAAACCTTTTTTGTCCTGAACCATAACTGTTTATATTTGGAGCATAACTCATTCCACATGTTTGTGCTACGAAGGATCTATTAAGGTTTGTTAAGGAGATGTCTTTACTTTTCTAAATGCTCTAACTGATAAAACAGATTAGAAGAAATAATAGGCAAAAAAATCTGATTCCATTGACCAAAGCCATATCTATGGGCGAAATTTGAGATTTGGTAAGCAACAGGAATCGACAGTCTTTAATTACTTAGTGTGACATTCACCAACAGCATATTAATCACGTTCGTGATTCACCTTCTTCCAGCTGTCAGCTGGACAATTAGGACCACGTAGTGTTGGTGTCGCACAGTGAACCATGGCTTTTACTCAAGATCTCACTGGAATCATATTGTCATAAAATACTTAAAAAAAAAATCCTAAATCCAGCATAATATATGCACTTGATGCACAGTTGCTTAGTTGATAGCGCTGTTTCCTCACAGCAAGAAAGTCAAGTCCTGCCTGAGCGAGGAGGCCTTTCTGTGTGGATTTTGCATTGTGGTTTCCTCCAAGGGTTTCCTCCACAATTCAAAGACATGCAGGACAGGTGAATTTGAGACCATAGATTGAATTTGAATGTGAGTGCTGTGTGAATCTGTGTATGTCTGTGAGTGTTATCCATGCGATCCCTGCCTTTGGCTCCGGCATCCTTGCGACCCTACAAAGGAAAAGCGGTTTGGAGATTAGATGGATTGGATTAGAAGTTATTTGTGTTGTCTTTTCTTGTTTTAGTGTCTGTACATTTTTAAGGGTCATTGGGTGCCATATACTTCTAATATATAGAAAGTTATAAATATAAAATTTCCTTTTGCACTGGTGCCTGCAACTACACTATTTGTTGTCTAGTCAATTATCAGTTAAGTAGAATATAGTGTCCCTTCAGGGATGTCATGTTCCAATGTTCTGCCTTCAACATACTGCGGATAGTTTGAAGAATTGAGTGCGGAAGAAACTCACACTGGGCTTCCCCTTACCTTTAATCCCTTACACTCTCCTTTTCTCACTTTCTCACTTCCTCACTTCCGCACTGATAAAGATGGAGTGAGTTTGTCTGCGGCATGGACTCTTGGGGATATCTGCCTGTGTTTGTTTAGTAGGCGGGGAGCTCAGCAGAGATTGTGTGTGTTTTTGTACTGCTCAACTTTTTCTGAGGTAATGCTGCCCTGATATGACCGCATGGGAGAGAGGGAGTGGGAATGTGACAGAGCAAAAGTGCAGCGTCTGCAGTGTCTCGTCTGGTTCTTTGAGTGTATATGGGCCATTCTACAGAATTGGTGCAAACTGCTGTCCCTCATCCAAAAAACACATTTGAAAAGCATTTAATTATTAAAATCTTAGATGTTTACTAAGATCCTTCAATTATCTATTGAAACCCACAATAATATTTAAGATATCAGTAAGCTTTATATATATAAAATCATAATTGATGGGCTACTTTCAATTAGGAGGTGGCTGTCCCAAACCCTAACCCCTAAATTTCAACTTGTGAAAATGATATTGAAAAAATGTTTGCAAATTTTTCCATTCTTGTTTTAAAAAAAATATTTTTGTTTTTTTTAAAAAAATGAAGTTAAAAAAAATATTTATTTTATATTTTATTTTTAAATCATGAAACTTTATCAAAAAAAACATGTCCCGCATTTTCATGTCACTACCAAAACAGTGAATGTTGTAGTCCATTGGCTGAGACTGATTTTAACCACACTCCTACATTTTTGATCAGGAAATATTCCTGTGTCCCTCTCTCTCATGTGCTATATGGTGAGTAGATTGATCCCATCATTTTGAGGTAAATGTGTTCTAAAGTCTAAAAATCTGTGTGTAACTTTAAGGAATGTCACTACCAAACTCATTTTTTCTGCTATTGAGAATTTTTTTTTGGATGTTATTCCATAAAATTTAGTTGTTATATGTGTTCAACTGTTCTGACCAGTGATTGCTAACCATGTGCTGATTAGCATCTTCGAGCTAGGCTCAAAAGTATCTAAAATTGTCACTACCAAAACAGTCACAACCGAAACATTTTCTTGAAGTTTCGGTTGTGACTTGTTTTGGTAGTGACAAAAGGGAACACATAATCCTTTATTTGGAGGAATAAACTACATTTTAGTACAGTTATGCAAATAATTACTACTGTAGTATGTTTTAGTAGTGTTTTAGTATGCAATATTCTGTTAAAATTCTGTAATGTAATGAGGTTACAATTACTTAAGGTTGCAGTCCATGATACTAGCTTAGGTGTAAGGTTGTTGTCAGTAATGTTAATTTATATGATTAACTTGACAGGGAGAATGACATAAAACACCAACATGCCTAAAAAAAATATAAAAACTACAACAGAGAGACAGAGAGAATACAAACAAAGGTTGAGGGAAGACCCAGTGAAGTACGATGAATACTTAAGGAAAGAAAGAGAAAGAAATAAGAAACGAAGGGAAGAAGGAAAGTTGAAGAGTATCAGTGAATTATCTGACAGGGAGCAAAGAGATGTCAGAAAAGCATGGAGGAAAAGACACAGGATGATGGTGAAAAGACAAAAAGAGGTGGAGACATTTTGCAGGGCTTCCACACCACCTAGCACTTCCAGTGAGGGTGATCAGACACCAGTACACACACACACACACACACACACACACACACACACACACACACACACACACACACACACACACACACACACACACACACACACACACAGTTAAGTGGTTCTGGAGATTTATCTGAATGAGGAAAATTATTCTGAAATTAATGTTTTATGTACACACACACACACACACACACACACACACACACACACACACACACACAGTTCAGTGGTTCTGGAGATTTATCTGAATGACTCATAAACAAAATGTTGAAAATGTGCAAATAAAACAAAGTGGTTCTGAGTCTACATTGTAAGTTGTTGTTTTTTTGGGAAGAAAAATCTAGGAGCATACCTCTTCTCACTTGCACCTCAAGACCCAAAGTATAGAATAGCTCTAGGTGTTCTTATAAGATATTTACTGTCAGATGTGTGTCTGCTATATGTACTGACTGCATATGTGCATCATAGTTATTTATTTATATTAACATAAAATGTGGACAGTCTGATTCAGCCATGGCAAACTAATTATTGTGGTCACTACCAAAACATTACTGTCACTACCAAAAATGTGCAGTCACTACCGTAACATGGGATGTTTTGTCAAAAATAAAGTATATTGAATTATCAACTAAGATGTTATGATAGTGTTTGGTTCAATGCATATTCAAACTAATGAATCCTTAACTTTGAAATCAGTACGATAAACTTTATGCCTTCTACAAAGAAAGATTGGGTTCAAAATACAACAAATCTCATAAATCACACTTAAAATATTATTAAAATTATAATCTTTATTGATTTCACCAGTAAAAATATTTTTTAAAAATAGAAAAAATATATATTTATAAGGTAGATGTAAACAAAATCTTAATAGGTCATTATAAGCCTTCTTAATAAATTATTTAATATTGTGTTTCGGTAGTGACAAATTTGGGGAGAAGGAAAATATTCCAGCATTTTCTGAAAATACAATATGAGAATTAACTGCACAATTACTAGAAAAGCGTACCTTGGATATTATACAATTTGCATACATGCAAAATTTGTGGGAAAAAACAAAAAAAATTCAAGATGTTTCCAACTCTGACTTTGCACCAATTCTGTAGAATGGCCCATATATTCCTCTTTTTGCAGCTGGTTTGCTAATGCTATAGCTGATGTCACAGTCTGAAAACATCAGCTGGCAATAGCCAGCTTGCCTTCTAGGGTGTCCTTAGAGGAAGTTGGACGAGCCGTCGGCTGTTGTGAGTGTGAATTGGACATTTGTCTGAAGTATTTGAGTTGAGGCTGGAGTTGAGGTCACCAGAAGTGGCTGCGGTCAGGGACACCTCACTGGGAGAGGAAATGGAAATGCAGGGAGGCCTTGGGTCAACCACTATGATTCCACATGCTGCATGGTTCGATTCCTGGAGGTTTGGGAGTAGGGGTGGGAATTTTAAGGAATGTAGCTACTGTGATTCTGATTCCACTTAACAATTCTGGTTCCTCAATGATTCCATTATTCAGTTGAGGGGTAAAGGAATTGCACCCCTAGATTTATACATGCCTTTCAACAACAATAACAAAAAAATCTAGCAATATTCCTGTCACCCATACTTTGGATTTAGTTTGTCTGTGAGTTTAGAAAGGAATAAATATCACAGAAGACAATTTCTTAAGCACTTTAAAGTTGATTGGTCTGCGCAATTCCAGAGCAGTGCATGGACATGAGTTTGCGCACCCAAAGTGAGATCGTCAGCAGGCTCAGATACTAGGGGGTTCACTCTTAAAAATAAAGGTTCATTATAGGCATTAATGTTGCCATGAAGAACCGTCAATATCCATGAAACCTTTATAGCACAAAAGGTTCTTTTGTAGTGGAAAAGGGTTCTATAGATTATTAAATTGTTCTTCACACTAAGAAAAAAAGGTTATTTTAAGAACTGGTCCCTGAAAGGTTCTTTGGGGAACAAAACATTGTTCTTCTACACCCTTTATTTTTAAGAGTGTAAGGTGGGTCATTTTTAAAGTGGTGTTTCTTCTGCATAAGCGAACATTGCAGAAGCATTAAACAGAAACGAACGTCAAGACTATCATTCGACTGCCGTATTTTACATATTTTATTAATGGATCCAGTTCTTAATCCTCAACAATATTTAGGAAGAGTGCGCATGTCAGAATGACGTGTGTGCATTTCTGTTCTTGGCTTGTCTTCTCCTAGTTCTTTAGTACTGACAGCACTCGCCTCCTGTCCACTTTGATATACTGATAACTCAACGTGACTCTGATGAATGTGGACAGAAATTGAATTATCCCAAGCTCTGGAACTTTTCTCCACTTTCGGTCTGCCTCTTATTAAAGATGGAGAGTCAGGCAGTGCCGGTTATAGGGGTAGCATATGGATCGCTCCTCTAATTGACTGATAGTATCTATTGGCAGGCACACTGATTGGTCAATAAGATTGCATGGCGGAGTTTTCTGTCTAAGTCAGCAAGTTGACTGACACTGATTCTAAGCCATTCTATATCAAACATTTATATTTAGAACTTTGGCATCCATTGCAAGTAGCGAGAATCTTCTTCTGACGATTTAAATCTCATATGGCACTCGGGAAAGCTAATCCAAATGCTCCTTAAGCTGAATCTTGGAAAACGAAGAAACCTCAATGGAAGTAACTTTTGGAACAGAGCATACCAGTGGGAATCTTTAGAATGGAGTCAACTCTATTGTGTGCAATATTGTGTTAACGAATGTACATTGGTTTTACAGTGTAATTCAGAGTGCATTATGGCTAGAAAATGATAAAAAAAAAAATATGGAATGAAGTTGTTCAGAATCTGGACAACACAACAAAATGGCTGACATCACTTTTAGTGCACTATTTTGGGAAAAGGAATAAAAGAAAGGCGTCTGTTGTAACCAGACACCATTGTATGACAGTATCATGCAACAACACTGGCATACTGCCTTACCTACTACACATATTTTGCTATCAACAGCAAAGTCTGTAAGAACATAGTAGAACTATGCAAACTGAGAAGCAACAAAGCCTTGCTATATACTGAGAAGTTGATTTTTGGCTGTCCGTTTCCCCATTTACAGACGAGGTTGAGTAGGCGAGGGTAGCTGAAATGCAGTAAATGAATTGCTGTCAGAACTCAGAAGGAACATTGCTGGCATGTTTGGTTTAACGCTCTGTTTCTTACATTCTGTATCTCTTCTTGTTCTCCACCTTTCTTTTTCGGTCTTGCTTGGTCTGCTGCAGGCCGCAGAGCAGGAAAAGGCAGGTGTTTGACGCTAACGGTCGAACACTGTTTGCGTATGTGTGTACTGGATAAACAGGTTGAGGGGCAGAGGTGGAGGTGGGGTGTTTTTGGAGCGGGGGATGGGGAATGTTTTCCCTAAAACAATGAGTTTTCCGAGAGACTTAGCGCTGACTAGCTGAGTGTTAAAGCTGAGGGTGGGAGAGAAGGAAGAGTTTTTTTTATTGTTCTGAGGTTCTGCCCAAATCAGCTTGGGGTTACAAGTCTTTATTGTGCTTGTTTCCCTTCAGTGACTTAGCTCACACACATACATACACTCTTTTCCTCATAACTAGCAGCCAGCCATTGTCATTGCTGTCTTTGTAATTACAGCTTGTTACAGTAGAAGAGAGCAGAGATGTGTCCTGCATGCTAGCTGACTTAGCTGTACTGCAGTGGTAAATCTCCTCACAAGTTAGCGTCTCTAATAATCACGGCCACCTCAAAATGTCCTGTCTCACCCTAATTTTCCTCTATTTCCCTGCCACTTTGAGAATTTACACAGAAGTTTAGATGTAAACAAAGATTGCCAGTTTCAATCTCTGTTTCAAAGATTAGCGAATTAGTCAGAGAATATCCTAACTGAAACAATATCCCAATAGTGATCGAAAAAGAATGACATTAGCATGTTGCTAAGCTAACTAAGAGTTTTTATTCATTCTTTTTGTATAATCAATATTCCTTTTGCCTTGTTCATTGTCTTAGATAATCAATATTTATTTAGCTTTTTTCATTGTCTTGGATGAATTTCTTTAACTTAATTCTGGGATTACCTTGTCTGTGAAGGATATGTGCTGCATTAGAATCTTGCCAAAAAGGTAACTTACATGGCAGCCTTTGCGTCAGGACAGTATCTATGATGTTGTAAAATGCTGTTTAGGTAGGCAGCTTGATTCGATTTTGGAAAAAAGCTCTGTTGTGATGTTGTTCCATGCGTCTTGTGTGGCTTTGATACAATCAAAGTACTTGACGTAATCATGCCAATGGGAGTTATATGTAGTTCATTATTAAATGGTTCGTAAATCATTTTTAGAGCCGAATGATTGTTTGGGAAAAAATATATGTTTGGTTTCCTAGCAGGTCTATAAATGGACCAATGAAACGCACACCTGAGGCAGACAGAAATATATAGATATAAATGAGAAGCTGGGAGAGAGAAAGAGGGAGGTGTGTGAGTGGTGGGGGGTAGTGAGGGAGAGTTTAAGAGAAAGAGAGGTGATCTTGAGGCCAGGATTGGGTCAGACTTGTTGTAGCATGTTGGAGTGATACGGAGAACTGCTGCAGGGTAGCATGAACTCACTGGTCTCTGTCTCTACCTCCAATCTTTCTTTCAACTCTCTCTCTCTCTCTCTCTCTCTCTCTCTCTCTCTCTCTCTCTCTCTCTCTCTCTCTGGGAAACTTTAGCTTGTCATAAAAGTATTTGGTTACATGCTAAGTAGTTAACTACATTGATGCTATTTAGGAGACAATAGGTGCATCTCAATTCACATACTTAAGCATTATTCTGTGCCATTTTTAGCTTAAATTGTGTGAGTGGTGTGTTCACACTGAAAGTTCCAACAAGAAGTGCACTTTAAATACCCGGATGATGCACTTTTAACTAAAAATGCTGCCTTGACATGTTGTCGGAATTATCGTAAATATGAGTTTCCTAGTAGAAAATTGGAAATGAAGGCCCTCTCAAGTTGCATTTACTACTGTGAAACTGCAGAACCTGATTTCACCAAGTACAACATGTTCCTGGATCTACATTCCAACCAACCATTCACATTTTATGGACAAGTTTAAAGTTTATCAAGTTTCTGTCAAGTTTAGGTGCTTCTACATCAGTGTTATTCACATATCATTTCCTTCTGATTTTAGGGATAACTTACGGGTATAGCAAGGTTTAGGGGTAGGGATGGGGTTAGCATTACATTTTCAGACAGGAATGTTGTTCCAGGATCAACAAAATATGTTGACCGGGGAACACGTCTAACTCGGCAAAATCAGGATGTGCTGAATTTTGATACCCAAGTTAGGCAGGCAATAAACTTTAAACATGGCGGAGGGGAGAATGATTGCTGCTGTGAATGGTATTCTTTATTCGTTTTTTTTTTCTTTTTGTTCATAGTGCATATTTACGTATATAAATAACCATTTGAAGCATATTATGTTTTATACACAGCGAAAAAAGCTTGTATTTGACCTAAATTCCACAATTAGATCTAGATAGCGTGTTGAATGTTTATATGGGAAGCTAAAATCTTTTGGCTTTAATAAGATTTGCCTAATAATTTGACCTCCATGATTCCTGTTCATTCCGATAACAAAGCACTTGAATGCAATGAGCTCTTAATCACGACTTCAGAATTGGGAAGTAGGAAAACACGTGAAGGCAGCATAAATATGGAATGTTGGAATTATAAGAAAATTAAAAAAGGTGTACCTGGTGACTAAAACGAACTGAACAATCATGTTTTCATTTTATGAACTGTCTAAATGAACCGATTCGCTAAATAAAATGTTCAAATAAACTATTTGGCTAAAATGAATCAGACAGCTCGGTGTTACTAAAGAAGGCGTTTTAAGAGAGCATGTTTGATTTGTTTGTGTGATGTGCTGTGTGATACAATGCGATATTAAGATAGAGATCAAGATCAAGCATTGTATCAAGCTACACACCAATTGTTGCGAAAACCTATGCTATGTCTTTCTACTGAGGGAAACTTAATTTAACAGTGTTGCTACTTTAATAATGTTGCTACTTCACTAAGCTACTCTCATACACTTTCTTTCTTTCTTTCTTTCCTTCTTTCTTTCTTTCTTTCTTTCTTGTTTTGACTTTTCCTCTTTAAGTCATTTATAAAAATTCCTCACTGATGAAATTGTTCCTGTAATTGTTGGCTGGAAAAACAAAACAACGAAAAGTCCCACATTCCTGCAGAAGTTAGATAAATAAAGTTGGAAGGCTCCGATGTTAAAGGAGTGAGAAGAGAACGCGTAATGCTTTTGACTTAGCTTAACTGCAGTGCATCATTTTGTCTCTTCTCCTGTCGTTTATGGAGCTCTCACTCTTACAGGACTGTACATTCCACTAAACGCACGTGGCACGAAACGCTGTCCTCCGTAACTCTTTTATGTGTGTGCACGCAGTAGAAAATGCTGAGGTAAATGTTGAAAAATGCAACGCTGCATTTCTGAACTCTCTGTCACCCGAACCATGCTGCCTTGCAGCCATGTTCTTAAGACACACACACACACATATATACAGTGTGTATATATATATATATATATATATATACACACACACTTACAGTCACATTTCAAACAGGTAAGCTATAATTACAGGTGAATGAATCACTGTTGAATGAATTATTCATCCTTTCTTCCTCTTCTCTTATTCAAGCATCCTGTATTTTTGTTGTTGTTGTTTTTTCTTGTACCATGAAAGTTTGTCTCTTCGAGATTTATTGGCGAAACCTAACAAGTATTTTTTTTCTTAAATGTGTTTTCATGTTTTTAGGGCTGTTTATGAATCTTCTCAGCTGTTGGGGTGTGAGTGTGAATATGGATTTGTCAAGTTTTTGTGTGTGTTTGTTTTCAGGGTTTGGAGTGTGAGAGTGAATCTCGCACAATCTTGACTGAAATTACACTGGACCCAAGTGGAAATATTTAGCAACATCACACACACACACACACACACACACACACACACACACACACACACACACACACACACACACACACACACACACACACACCAAAGAGGAATTTATTGCAACCTTCCGATTTGACAGTATTACATGTCCACTGCAAATAACTTACACACCTTAACTTTGTTGTCTTGTTCCAAAACAGAATGAATAGTTATCAGTAGACAATATAAAGAACTTGCACTGTTGCAACACAAACGAATAATACCTCAAATCATGTGGCTTGTTGAGGAAAGGTGTACTACTATTTTATTTTGTCTTATTGAAAACAAACAGGCAAAAAAAAAAACATTTAGTCATTTATTAAAGGAGAAACCCGAGTCATATAGAGAACCACACAGAACACCCTTGGAATTGCATAGCAACACCTTAGCAACCACACAGTTTTACACACCGCAAATATGGCTTTCATTTACATGGATAAAATGTATAAATCTACTTTTATTCCAGATGAAATCTACCATATGGCTTTTAAGAGCTGTTTGTATGATTTTCAGGTCAGTTAGTTTGTTTTGACGGTGATCTATGAAGTAGATTTTGTAACTCTTCTGGAAGTGTGGTTTTAAACCGCCCTAGGGAACTGTAATGCACCTCCAAATCAATGTGATTTAATTAGGCTCCCTGCAACACTGTGTGTGTGTGTGTGTGTGTGTGTGTGTGTGTGTGTGTGTGTGTGTGTGTGTGTGTGTGTGTGTGTGTGTGTGTGTGTGTGTGTGTGTGTGTGTGTGTGTGTGTGTGAGAGAGCGCGTGTGTGTGTGTGTGTGTGTGTGTGTGTGTGTGTGTGCGTGTGTGTGTGTGTGAGCGAACCGATATTTTCAAGCTCAAATTGGGGAAGAATAAGTAGGTTCAATTGTCGTAATTCTAGAGCTGTCTACAACTATTCCCAGAGCTCTTAGACACACACAGGTCAATACAAATAAGAGTTATTGAGTGTGTGTGTGTGGTTATTGTACACTGCATGCATTCCACTCACATGTGTGTGTTTGACTGTTTGAAGTGGATGCACGGGTTCTGAATTGATTGAGCTGTGAAGGGTACATCCCTTGGGTGCTTTTGGTGAGTCAGTTGTTGCAGTTTTGAGAGCTCAACAATAGGCTTTTGTGATTTTGTGTGTGTGTGTGTTCTCGCATGAGTGGTTTCTCGCTCTTGCAGGTAAGATTTGAATGTGATGATTTTATTTTCACAAGGTGAATAGGAGAGTTGGTTTACGGTGGACCCGAATTTATTTGGACACTTTACAAAAAATAGGGATGTCATTGAATAGATTGAGAGTGTGTTCACACTTGGCATGTTTGGTGCAATTAAAACGAACTCTTGTGCGTTTTGTATGAAATATGAAGACATGTAAACGAACCAAAAACAGGACATGTCCCAAGATGAGACCCTTAAAAGGACAGAATGCTGAAGCATTTTTCTCGTCACCCCAGTTTTTGCCTATTTGCCCATCACAGTTCGGTACAGGCATCAGAACCGCTTCTGGTCTCAACAGATCTTCGTTTGTGTGTGTGATGGAGGGATTCCTGCAGCTGTTTTGACTCCTTTAAACATTTTATAAGCTCTTCACAAGTTCTTAGCTGGTCAAAATACCATCATATGCAGGCTACGCACATACAACAAGCTCATTTAGCCCAGCTAACAGCATTGATTTGGATGTTCGGTATATTCCGTTTAGAAATGTACGTAATGAAAGCCGATCAATCGGGTGGTGAACCTTTTCAAACTCAAACTAACGACTGAAATACAAGTATGAACTTACCCTAAATATCAAACCAAAGGATGATTTATCTGCATATGCCACTTAGTTTCAGGTCAATGACAAAGAAACCTATCTATTTTTTATTTTTATTTTCAAAAGCACATTCACATATAGAGTGACTTAAAAATAATGAATTGAAATTCATTTACAAGTTTAGGCTTTACAAGTTTACACTTCTGCCTGCAAAATTAGTCATGTAGTGTGACCATATATATATGTATATATATATATATGAGAGGACAACCTACAATATGT
Organism: Rutilus rutilus; assembly: GCF_951802725.1. Classification (NCBI taxonomy): domain Eukaryota; kingdom Metazoa; phylum Chordata; class Actinopteri; order Cypriniformes; family Leuciscidae; genus Rutilus; species Rutilus rutilus. The sequence continues at coordinate 18,678,509 of NC_140212.1, read as the reverse complement.
TTCTTTAAATATCAGATGATTTGACCTTTTTATGAAAAGGCAAAGATAGATCACTTCAAAATATAATGTGGTGTGACTCCCTAAAACCTTAATGCTATTTACTGATTATTTGATACATTTTAAAATAATATTTAATTTAATTATTTTAATCATTAACTTAATTGTTACTTGAATCAAACTAGGTGTAAACACTCGCATATATTCAAAGTGTTAAGAATAACATTTAGACCATTGACTTTTTTAATATAGACCATTAAATTTATATTGTTTTCTGTGAAAATAGTATAAAGGCTTTTCGAAACTAACGTGAACAAGATTACATTTCAAAGAACTTGTTTTAAACTAATCTCACAAGATTTTTGCTTTTTTTTTTTCTGCAAACACTTTCCTGTCATTGACCCTCATTCATATTTAAGTGTGTCTAATATACACGTGGCTAATGTATATATGCAAGTGTGTGACTGAGAAGTGTGTAGATCTCTTTAGATTTAGTCCAGGTGCAACAATTTGGGAGCACAGAGGGTAGAGATACAGCCTTGGGCTAATGGCTTAGGGCTAGACCCCCTCAAAATGTCTCAACCTGATGTCTCATTCCCATCATACCTGTTTTAACCCCTCTAAAGACACACATATGCACCACAATTGTCCTCTGTTAGGTTCACAATGTGACTGCCCTACATATAGGGGAGCATTTTGGAATGAAAGGTAAGATTGTATGTATTCACATCCTGATAGGGCCACCTGCTCTCTGCGTTCCTGAAGTTCCTGATCTGTGACACCCGACAACCCCCCCCCCCCCCGCAACAGCTCTCTAATCGTCCCAACTAGAGTCCCAACCGGGGTCTTTAGGCTGCCCCTCGTGGCTCTTTTGTTTTGCCTTAACCGATACAAAATACTTTCTAACTATTACAAAACGTTCACTTAAGGTTACAAAATGCTCCCCTGCATGTGACCCCTCGGCAGATTAGTGCTCACATACACTCCTCAATTTACCCCACACGCACAGTCCTCTGACCACAGCACTCGCGCACGCTGCCCTGTCGTCATGGAGACGGTTAGAAAGGTGAGTGGCGGTGTCCGGGTGATTGACCGCGGTTCGAATTGCAGGCCGAGAGACTTGCGTGTGCATGGCCAGTGGCGGCACGTGTATATAGCGCCATTAAAGATTCTGACGTCTTTTTGAGGGCAAGAGAAATTTCCAGCCTTGATCTTATACATGTCATACTCAACAGTAGAAATGTGGCATTTTTAGTTATTGAATTAAGGTTAATGGTGCCTATTCGTAGTCAACAGATTATTACATTATTATAACAACATTATTACTTGTTTTACATGTGAAAAGTTAGTGGACCGCTGTTTGGCCCAGACCAAAAAAAAAATTCAACTAAAAACTGCAAACTTTTTATGCGTTTTGGCCGTTCATTTACACGACAACGGCGTTTTGGGAGCCTGAAACCGCAAACTTTTGAAAACGAGTTTCAAAGTTCACGTTTTTTAAAACAATGCCTTTATTGTCTCAGTGTAAACTACAAAAATGCAAATTTGTGAAACATGAGGTCATGTGCATGTGTATTAAGTGTTCAGTCTATAGACGAGTCGTTTCTCTTTACAAAGTGACATCGCCAACTACTGGCCTGCCATGAATAATACAGCGTTTTTTTTTTTTTTTTACGGATCTGTGAAAACAGGATCGTTTTTGACAACAGTGTCGTCTGTAAGCGAAAAATGTGAAGGAAAAACATTTCCGTTTTAGTACATTGTTGTCGTGAAAACATACCCTTAAAGGTACAGTAGAATAAAATTCTAAAGATAAGGGAAAAATTGGACAATTGTGAAAAAATGAAATAATTCTAAAGTGTAGATTGTAACATATAACATACATTACACATACCCAAACCAAGATGTTATATCATAGACATAACCCTAAATTCAGCTGTAATGTTATCTTAAGCTAAATTAATTTTACAGTATGCGTACTTACACAAGTATAAAATAAGGTAACTACTTTAACTTAAGATGGGATAAGGTTTGATTTAGGGTTATTTTCAGGGTTAGTACCTAGTAGTTATTGTAAACAATGTTGAACAGAACAGTGAAATAAAGTGCCAATTTATATCTAAAAGTCCCCCTTTTAATCCAGCTTTTAATGTTGTTTATATGTCTGGTGTTTTTAATATGCTTTAAGACAAACCATGTGCAGATTCATAAGTCAAAGCCATTGCTGATATATTTCTCCTTAAAACTGCAGTGAACCAAAGACGCGGTTTGACGTCACAAACTACCTTGTAACCAATCAGGTCAACGTGTGATCGTCAACAAGTAGATCTCTGAGCTGGTGCGAGTGAGTGGAGGCGGGGCTAATTTTCATATTCATAGAACTGCGTATACTATATGAAGCAATCGTGTAGAGTTACATTCAAGCTATTTTAAGGCATGACTATTTTTTTTTTCAAGGAAACAAAGTTTCAATATGTCGTTTTGGTGATCAAAGGTGAATTTTAAGTGATAAAATGATTGACTATAGGGGGACTTTAAATACCTAACGCCATAGACATAATGGGTATCCATGAGGCCAAAATATGTGTGGAACATGATATTAATGTTGTTTTTATTTATTTTGTTTCGTACAAACTTTTCCATACTATGATGTGAAAGCTCCACTTTCATTGTTTGGAAAACAGCATCTTGGACATTCTGTTAGATTACTCTCTTTGTGTCCTATGCAAAAAAAAAAGAAATCAGACTGGTTCTGAATGAAATGCAAGGATTTTTAAGTGTCACACTGGGCTTTGCGTCCACATGTCACCATGCTTGTTATTCTTCTCCTCCTCGCCCCTTTCTTTCCTGTGCACCTCTGTCCACCCCCGCTTTCCCCTGTGTGTTTTTGTCTGTGTGTGTGTGTGAGTTTTGTTTACTTTCAGGAACAGGGAGCTCAGGTGACGTTCAGCAGGAGGAAGCAGTGCGATGGAATTCCAGGGAATTTTCTCCCTCTCGTCTCACTCAACACGGAAGTTTACCAAAACCAGTCCGGCTTCTGTTTCTCTTTCTGCTGCTCTCTGTCTCTCTTTTGGCTTCAGTATGGCTTTTAATGATGGCTATATTTTTTTTACACTTTAATCATACAGGCCAGACAGAGGCTAGTTAGCACAGTTTTTTTTCTATTCTGATTTCAGGGTATTTCTCAGGATACATTTTTTTTAGCCACTGTTATTTCCCAGAAAAAAAGAACGATTGTGACCTTTTGAGACAACTTGCGCTAATGGTGGGAACCTGAAATAAAATATACTTATATAGAAGACTTTTCAGCAAAATTATAATAGGCTTTATGTTGAACGTCACATGACCAAACCGGAAAACTGTGGTTTAAAGCTGTTTAAAACTGTCTCACAGACCTAATTTCCCTATAGATGGCATAATCAGTGTTTCAAGTGCAAGATTTGATAAGACTAGAGAAATGATGTTACAGTACTTGTTTTGGGCCTTTTGAACAGTCAAGCTTTGTTGTTTGCAATGCCAACTAAAAGTATTGATGCTGCAAACTAATTCTTTCTGGAGCGGAACCGTAGCCCGGCTGTTTACAAAACAGAACAGGTTTTCCAGTAGCAAGCTAGTGTAGCAATGTACCGTGACAACTCTATGTCACTGCTTTTAATGTCACATTATTTGAGCACACCGCATTTGCGAATCAGTTCATTTGGACAAGTTAAGAAGCCACAGTTTCAAAAAGTAGATTTCCCAACACTTGTTCTCTTATTCTTATATTATTAATGAAGGGATTGCGTGTGATATTTTTCATTTTGAATTACGACAAATTCAAAGGCAGTATCACATGTACCCTTCACAGAGAAGTCAATTCCAGAATGCATTGCAATGAACTCAAATCCAAGATGGTGGACGAGTATTGTTGTTTATACTGTATGTAAATGTATTATTATTAGTTATTATTTCCTTCAATTACAATAGTTCTGTGTAATTAAAACTATTCTAACTACTATAAGGTATTTTATGTCTGCTTTGTAGGCCTATGTTTGTTTACTTGTGCTGTTAGCTTAGCAACATGCTAACATCAAATGCTTCTGCGACCTAGTCAAGTTTCCCATGACTCACAGTTCCTGAGTACTATTTGTGCAGAATTGCTATCTGTGTAGAGGGTTCCACATTGGTTACTTGGACGTTCAATGGTGGTTAGGGTCATGTCTTAGCAGGCAACTGCCAATTTAGGCAGTAGCCACTGAGGTAGCAAAAAACTGATGTGTTGGTGACTGCGTCTGTGTATATATGAAGAGATTTTTCTGCTGCAATATCTCATTTAACTTGACACACACAAATGCTCTTGGACATGCTGAGGGCTAAACAGCCCGAATTATTGATGCAATCAGTGATTTTATTTTTGATAGACAGGCCTTTCGTTGCTGAGACATGGAGTGCCTATGGTCATACACAGACACACTGCCTACAACTACATTTGATAAATAAATTAGAGATCACATCTCACAACACTAGATACAACTGATGTCACCTTTTTGTAACTTTACCGCAGGGCATCAGCCCAACATGTCCGTCTGCCTTCTCAATGTGGCATATATGACCTAATCTTCACACATAAATAGATGATGTCATTAACTTATGAATATTATCTATCTGTCTGTCTGTCTGTCTTTGACATAGTAAGGAGATTTCAGTGAGGAATACTCAAAATACACAAAACACGTACTTTTTAAGATTGGGTAAACAGAACCTCTAATGTCTTTTTTGACTTAAGTCTTCATAGAAGGATTCAACACTAATATTTGGTTAAACGTGACTGAACACACACACACTCATTGGCATAATGCTATCCTGTGACGCTATATGGCCAAGATTTACCTTGTATGATTATGAGAAATTGTGTAATTAAGAAAAACAGCCAGACTGATTTTGCATATGCCAATACACAGCTAATGTCTATTGAACTTAAGTGTTTTCATATGTAAAATCAATCATTCTGCCCTGAAACCTCGGCCACCAATTGTTACGTCAGTGTGCCTATACATTTGAGATGGCTGGTGTTTGCTTGTATAAGTGAAACTGTGTTGTGTAGGAGTGAGAGACAGACAGACAGAGAGAGGCAGGCAGAGGTGAGATAGAGTGAGGGATCCTGTATCCGTGATCCTGCTCCTGTGTTCTTCTGGATTGGACGTTGTCTGGGCAGACAAGTTAGTGGCACCGTGCCAACATCTGCTGCAGCTGCCAGTTGCATTTTAGATAAGAACAAAAATAAAATCTTTATTTAAATGTGTTATAAATACAAAGTACAGTGATAACGGTGATGCTACAGTGATACAGTGGTAAAAGTACATCATGCAGAAGAACATAACCCTTTCTTTTTGTCTGTCTTTCACTTGTGTTCTTCCTTGTGTTAAGCAATACAGTGCACCCCTAAATGCGTCTGACAAGACAATACTCGTGTAAGCACAATGAAGGACATCTAAATCTGTACCTCAGGCACCGTCTCTCTCTCTCTCTCTCTCTCTCTCTCTCTCTCTCTCTCTCTCTCTCTCTCTCTCTCCATCCATCTGTCTCATCCAGCACAATGGCCCTAATGAAAAAGAGACGCGCTGTCTTGGCTTCAGACGTGTGTGTGTGTGAAAATGGAAATGGAGCTCATATTTAGACCTGTATGAATTCTCACTTTGACACAAGGCTTTTTATAGAGTTTCTCAGCGCCATTGAATGTTTTGTTCAGATCACTCAATCAAGCCGTTGTGGACAAAACCAAATCTTTTATAAGGAGACACAACTTTATACACTTCTTTCCCCCATTTCTTGCCTGCTTTTCCTTTTGGTGCTCTGCAAGCAATTGAAATGAGGTTTTTGATACAATTTCCTAAATGCTCACTTTGGTATTGGGATTTGACAGAGAAGCACCTAAAATGTACCACTGCTTTTTACAGCTGCTGAATGGTCATATTTGGTATCCGCTTTGATTGTATCAAAGTTCTTTGCTCTCCACTTCTGTTTCCACTGATCATTCCCAACATCACTGATTTGTTTAGCAAATTTGCACGCATGATGTGGCCATAGCAAGTCAGTCGTAGTCCCAATGACTTTAACTTCTAATGACATCCCTGATTTTATGCAATCAGCACGATTTGTTTTATTTGGCTGTCCATGGTATTCGTAACAGTTAACAGTTAAAATTGGCAAGTATCACATGAATTAAACGTGATATTTTGAAGTAGAAAGACTGATATATCATACACTTCCTTGAAATGAATCACATGATTCAGTCCACAAGACACCCTCGTAAAAACTCTTGAAAGGACTTGTTTTTTCTGCTTTGAAATTTTCACGTTTAATTCATTGTACTTGCTGTTTCTTTGTAATTGTGAATTTATCCATTTCTGAGTGAAAACTGTTTCTACACCATTTTTTTGTTTTTTCAGTGTACCCAGAACAAGCTTGCAACCTCATCCTGTGAACAACTCGGAACACCTTAGCATCAGTTTTGCACGGGCAAACACTACTCACAGTTTCTTTGGAAATGTATCCAGTTGATAGCGCACACTCTCTCTCCCGAATGACATGAATATGCCCCTATCTCTCTCCGCACTGACAGTATTCTTCCACACAATGGCCTAAAATTACCCCTAACGATGACTGAGGGCAAACTAATTGCAGGTGTAATAGTTGGACTGACTTATGTGTGTGTGTGTGTGTTTAAGATTAAAGACGTACTTGAGGTACGCCGCCGTCTGCCATTCAGACCTAATCCTGCAGGCTTAAATTGTTACAACTGACAACAGTAACTTCAGACCACACCCTCAGACGCACGCCAGTCACCCTTTACCTCTTTTATGGATAGGTTAACTCTCTTTGTATGCGTGGAAGAGTGTTTATATAGGGCATTTCATTAATGCTCAATTAATCCTCACCGTCTCAAGTAGCCTGACGTTAACATCGCTTTGTTTGCCCTTGTTCTATAGCCTTAAACTTTGAGCCTCCTCGAATGGGAAGGAGACAGAGGGTATTTGATACACCGATTTAAAGTAGTTTTCCATGGTACAGTGCGTCTTTATGAAAGCTACACCGATTATTCTCAATACGGCGATTGGACTCCGCAGTTCGTCAGCTGAGCGGCCCACTTACCCTTCTTAATATTAATTAAGGCCTTTCTCTTCCAAAGGTCTTCTCTTCTTTCTTCAAGAGAAGCGTTTCAGGCTCAAGTGACGCCTTGGAGTGAGTGTGTGTTTCTGAGCGTGTGTGTCTTGTGGTCTTGGCGCAGCGGTGGGCTTTTGGAGCCATTGTCCAGACTGGCTTTTGTGTGCTGGATAAAATGACCACTCAATGGAAGCAGCCAAGATCAAGGCTAATTCCAATCGGGGTGTTTCAGGAGGAGTTGTTAATTCGTCTTTTGTAGATGTTTGACTACATTAGTGAATAGCTTTAGATGTTTGGCTTCAAAACAAACGATTGCATTTATGATTTTAAATGGCAAACTATTTTTTTTTTTTTTTGTGCCTTTTATTCAGATATTTATATAGTGTCATTATTTAGACTATTTAAGTGGCAGAGAAAGGGGGCGGGATCAGAAAGAATGTATCAACAAATTAGTAACTGAGATTTTGAAGCTCAAAAAAGCGCATCCATCCATCATAGAAGTAATCCATACGGCCTTCTGTAGTGAAGCGATGCAGTTTTGCAAGAAAAATATCCATATTTATAACTTTATAAACTATAATCACTGGCTTCCGGTAATCGACAATTATAATTGGATAATTATTATATCATTATGTGATCATTAAAATTTTTGGGTGAACTATCCCTTTAAATACAATTAAACTAGAAAACAGATTTATTGTATTTCATGATTTATTTCGATTTTTATTGAAACCTAAGAGATTTCTGTCCCTCCATTGAAAGTCCATTACACTGAAACGTTCGTAAAAGTTTCAATGAAAGGACAGAAATCTCTCAGGTTTAATTAAAATATCTTTCTTCCTGTTTTGTAGACGAGGATGCACTGTAAAAATTATGATTAAGTTATGACAACATATGTTTTTACATTTGCTTTAGCTCATCATAATAAGTTAAGCAATTTTCCACTTTTTTTTATAAGATATACAAGAGATTCAACTCATTAAGTCAGTTTAATGTCATTTAAGTTGAAATGACTTAAACATCCAAGTTGATTGTACTTAAAAATTTAAGGGAACATTTTTTTTTACAGTGAGATTTGAGCCATCATTTGGTCTTATTTTTGAATAAATTGTGACTGCCAGTTATATCTGGTGTTTTATATTAAGAAATTGTTTGGTTGAGGGGAAGGAGATCTCCAAAATATTTACATAATGTTAATGCCAAACGTATTAGCATTGATGCTAAATAGTGCAAAACCTTAACAGCAAACAGCCAAGATCAAATATAATTCCAGTGGGGTGTTGCGGGAAGTTTGAGCGTTTGTTTGAGAAATTTGGAGTCATGTTTACTTGCCATCCATATTTGACTGCGTATGAATGGCTTTAGTTGTTTTGCTAAACAAATGTTTGCTTTAAAATGCCTAAATTATTAGTGGCAATATAAACACAGTGAAACTCTGAGTCAAACATTTAATTGCCTTCATCTCCCATCAAAGATGTTTGGAAGAGTTTTGATCTAATCGCTCTGTATGTGTGTTTTCAGGAAACTGTTGTCAAGGACTTTTTCTCTTTTCAAATATCATGTGTGTACCGGAATGAATATGTATGTTTGTATTGTTAATATTGACTGGTTTGGATAGCCTAGTAAATTATTTCAATTAACCAGAATCTAGTCAGTCAGGTTACTACTCCTCCTGGTTTGTAGTAGACTTCTGAAGTTTCTAGAACAAGTTGCGTTATGATGAGGAACTATAGCTGTTCATAGAAGCTGTTTGTGGCTCACTAGTGTTTTCTTTCATAGAGAAGTTCCTTGAAAATTTAGGCGGGGGCAAATTTTCTAGTATCTAATGATGCATCGATTCCATTTGAATTCAGTCTCGTCTTTTCACTACTTGAAAAAGACACGTAGACCTGTCATAAAGAAAGTAAGTGTTCTTTGTGTGCACGTGTGCTGGTGCAATGCTTTTGCAGAATGTGTTGGGAAGTTGTTAGTGGTATTATGAGTGTGTATGTGGTAACCTGTTCAGTAATCTGTCACACGCAACGGTGTGATCTCGTTAGTATTCCTAGATGTTTGTACACAAAGGGTATTTCAAATGCTAATATGTTTTATGATTGGATAGAAACTGAGATGCGTATGGACAGGTAAAATGTAACTTTATAAATCTTTACAAATCCTCTTGATACTGTAAAAAATGATATGATCAATAAGTTATGACAACATATGTTTTTACATTGCTTTAACATTGCTCATCAAAATAAGCAATTCTCAACTTTTAAAAAATAAGTAATACAAGATTCAACTTATTTTTTGTCAGTTTAATGTAATTTAAGTTGAAATGACTTAAACATCCAAGTTGATTGTACTTAAGGCAGCACTGAAACATCAATGCATCAAGACGTCATCTAGACCGAACACACGCAGAGATGAAGAGAAAGAACGAGGGATTGAGAACGTGAGTTAGGGGAATAGAAAAACACCTGTTCAGATTCATTTCAGTCCTTTAGTCATGGTACCGGTTGCCAAGATACACAGATCAATTTATATTAAATTTCTCCAACTGAGCTGTCACTTAACAGAAAACTATCGTGAAAGGCTTGTTAATTGGATGCGTGTATAAGTCTGTCAGATGCACTTCAAATTCAAACTTTGCAAGTCAATCAGCTGAAATAATTTTCAACATTAATTTCCAAAATCACCATAAAATGAATTAATTTGTTTAATTATCCCCTGTGTTACAGTCCATGGATTGTTTTTTTTTCTTCTTTTCTTCAAAATAACTCTCAGGCAATCTCCTGAACTTCCATCCAGTGATTAATGTCTGCGATGAAGAGGCTGTTCAACTTTAAAAGCTTCCTGCTCATTGAAAGCAAACTATTTTCCTCAGATGAAAAAAACAACAACAACGTTTGCTAATGATTGCAGCTTGTTTTCAGACCAACTGTGCACTTGAGGGAAGGTTTGGATTAAAAATACCATTAGAAAATCATTATTTGGTTCGAAAACCTCCCAGTTCTTGGTGAATTCCAGGCGTGCTTTTGCGTGTCAGTGTTTGAGGCGGCTGTACGTGTCATTAACGACTCCTTGCCTCATTAAAATGTTTTTGTAACCGCTATCTTTCCGCAGCAGTTCTTCCTCGGCAGACAGTTTACCATAAACACAATAAACAGGGGGGGAGTTTACGTAATTGAGCCTTTTTTTGCAGAGGGCAGGGTTTCTGGTTTGTAGTATTGGTCTGGTCTGAGGCAGTGTAAGAGTGTGTTGAAACCTGTTGAGCTTGGCTCTGTCGACGCGTCTAGCAGGCCCCGGGGACCTCCGGCGGACAATGAAGACCCTTGGGGAGGGGAGAGGAGAGGAGGGCTGAGGGGTTTGGAGGTGTTTGATATTCATGAGCTCATATCAGCACATGGTGCCCTGCCTGTCTCAGTGTAAACACCATTAGCATGTCTTGATCAATTAGCCTCCCACCTATTCAGGAAAAAAATGGCAACATTTTGACCTGTTTTGAAGACTGAATTATACACACTAGCTGATGGATTAACCATATTTGAATTGGTTGTACAGTCTGAGCACATATATGCTCGTATTTGGTACAAATACAACTATTCGTTCTCCATTTATCCATCATTTTGATTTCAAAACGTTATTACTAAAAATGCTTTTTTCAGCATTGTGATTCTCTTTGTACATCGTGTACTACATACTACTAGTACAATCTTTCATAGACATATTCATGTTTAAATGCAATAAACAACGTATCCATTAATTACACATTGCCAGACCGTTCCATGTGCCGTGTGAATGCTCTAACCTGTTAACATGGACACTGGAAAATACTTAATACAATAAAATCATTGTAATCCATGACCTTGAGTGTTTTGTTGCTTTAATACTGTATTTTAATATATACAGTGTATATATATATATATATATATATATATATATATATATAGTAGTCAAAATTTGAAGTGGATCAAAAAAGTTAATCAAAGTTGTCCTAAGACAAGAATTCATGTATGACTTAGAAAGGTTTTGATCCACTTCAAATGTTGTGTGTGACAATGTTGTGTGTAAATGTATGTGTATGTAGATAGATAGATAGTGTGTGTGTGTGTGTATGTGTATATATATATATATATATATATATATATATATATATATATATATATATATATATATATATATATGTGTATATATATATATATATATATATATATATATATTTTTTTTTTTGTGTGTGTGTGCACACAGACAGACAGACAGACAGACAGACAGACTATATATTTAATATATTAATATAATATATTTACACTATTGTATTTTAAAATAGTATTATATTTTGGGATTATTTTTACATTAACTTTTAGATAGAATTATGTAAATAAGTAATTTTACGCATATAGTTATTTTACATGCTACTGTACGTGTATTACATGTACAGAATTTTAATATATAGTTTTTACACTAGTGTAAATGGAATAAGAGAGTAACTTTTATAATACAATTATTTAAATCATTATTTTTATCTTATTTATGTAGGCTTGTAATTATTTTCATATGTGAAGTTACTGATTACATTGTACAGGTAGTAGGTTTATTTCCATGTCCAAGCCAACAAGTGTCTTTCTGCTAGCATGGAGTCCGTATAGCGGAGATGTTCCCATGCTCTTGTCCCGCTTTTACCCATCACTCTTTCTCTCCCTTTCTCATTCTCCTTCTCTCCGCCCCTCTTTTATCTCTTTATCTCAATATCACACATTTGTTTATCATCAGCTTGTCTGTGGTAGCAGAGATAGGTGATTATGGCTCATCATTACAGCCCTGGATGTGTATGTGTGTCGGGGTTCTCTGGAGAACCAGAGGGTGGTCCCAGTTCCCAGCACTCTCTTGGGTCTCTCCTGAGACCAATACAACCTCGATTACAACATTATGCAGCATCATAGTGCTAATCGCAACCAGTCAGAGCAGGCGACAGTGTGTGTGTGTGTGTATGTGTGTGTGTGTAGAGGCGTGTCAGTGGGATGTTAACTGGGCTGTTAAGGGAGTGTATTGTGTGTGCTGGTTGTATAGTTCCGCCTCAATGTTTCTCTTTGACCTCTCCACCCCGCCTTTCAGAAGCGCGACATCAAATTAACACGCTAATAACTCTCATTACAGCCAAAGCGTCTAAGCGTAAACGTACGCTAGCTAGCATGCTAGCATTTCAATCCTTTCAAAACACACAGTTCCCCCTGCCCCTCCAAAAAAGTCATTTTGCACCTTTTTAAAGTGACTGAAGTGTTTTTTAGGCCACTGTGTGTGTATGCGCAGGTTTCATTCAACGTTTAGCATAAAATTCAAACCTAAAGTCGAGCATAAAATCACTCTTGCTAGTTTTGCGGCATTGAGGCGAAGGATATCCTCGTGTATAAAGTTCTAATGCGCTTCAGTCACCCTACATTGGCCTGCGACGTCGCTAGCGTTTATTCACCGCACCCTCATTTGAATGCTAAATACAACATTGACAACAAACTTGAAGCATGTGAAATCAGTCTGAGATTGATTCCCATCCCTTTCGGTCATTCGTTTCCTTCTCTGCTCTTCATCCAACCATCCGTTTGATTGCTGTTATAGGCATTGGTTTGTCCCTGGAGAGTGCTGTCTTTTAAACCGGTGTAATAGGGTCAGGCTAATATCAAACGAATGACAGCTTCCTTCTTTTCATTGCTAAAAAGGGTAAACTGGTACATATGTGTCTAGCGTTCCTATGGCTGCCAGCTGAGACCCCTGTGGGACAGAGGGACCGTCCTCTCCATCTGTTCTGGAGGGCGGAACTCCCCTCGATTACCCTGTCCAATTTGTTCGGGGTTGTGTTTACAGCCCAAAACCTGCCTAGCGGTTTGCTTCTAATTATGACCTTAAAGACCTAATAACCGGTGTGTTTATAGCTTTGTGGGAGTGCGCGTGTTTTCATTTCACTTGTTGCCTTGGCTGAGGTTCTGATTAGTCATTTTACTGCGTGACGATGTGTGTGTGTGTGTGTACGGCACATTGAGAGAATGAGAACTCTAATTAAGAACCACGTGTGTGGCTTCTCTGAGTGTGTGTGCGTTAGACATCTGAAAAAAAGAGCTGAGCTGAGAGTCCGGACGTGCTACTGTCCAAGATATTAGCTGAAAGAGAGACTTGTTGAATTGTGGGGAAAATGTGTTCTGGTTGTGAATTGGAACACGTTTTGCCATTATCAACCTAAATTCATCCTATAGGTATTTGGACATTAAAGGGTTAGTTCACCCAAAAATTATCCCATAATTTACTCACCCTCAAGCCATCCTAGGTGTGTGTGACTTTCTTCTTTCAGAGTTATATAAAAAAATATCCTGGCTCTTCCAAGCTTTATAATGGGAGTGAATAGTAAATGAGAATTTGAAGCCCAAAAAAGTGCATCCATCCATCCATCATAAAAGTAATCCATACGACTCCAGGGGGTTAATTAAGGCCTTCTGAAGCGATGCGTTTTTGTAAGTAAAATGTCCGTAATTCTAACTTTATTATCACTAACTTCCGATAACGGGATCATTTAAATTTTTGGGTGAACTAACCTTTAAGTGTACACTGTACAAAATTGAAATGTGCATTTGCCTTAAGGAATTCTTACAATAAAATGTCCATGCACACCATGCTCTGGTGTCATTTAGTAAATTCCCTCTAATACATTCATAACCTAATTTCTGTTAGGACCACCATCGTCAAATACGATTGACAATTAGCGTACAGTTTGGATTGGCGGTATGGTTCTGTTCTGGGCAAGAATTTCCTGCGCATCCATGCAGCCTAGCATGGGGGAGAGCAGCAATAACCCCCCCCCTTAGGGTGAACGGAACAGAACCAACATGAATGTATTGCAGATGTCATTAATTCAAGATTTTTAAAGCACAACATGATTCGAGAATTTCAAGGGGAATCAGAATGCCAAATCCTGACTGACGAGAGGAGGAGCTGGGGATGGAGGAGGGTAATCAGCTCCTGAGAAACGCGATAGCTGCTGATAATACTGAAGGACCTTATATATGTATACGGTGATAGGCGTTGTATTCCTATAAGTAGACGTGGATCAGCTGAGAGTCAGCTGATGCGAGCTTGACTGAGGTGACCTGCCAGAACTGAAGTTATGCTTGATTTATGTCTCTCTTGTACACAAATGCATTACTTGGTTTGCTGTTTCTAACCTGCATGTCAATCAAAATGGCAGCGGCAGTGCACCAAACATTGAATGCAGTTGACTTACTATATTGACACTGAAGTTTATGTGTGTCATAATTCTAACTGTTGTAATACATCTTGTTTAACAAGACCACAGAGGTGCCATGACCCGTGTGTGTGTGTGTCTGTGTGTCCTCACAGCAGGATTAGATAAATTACCCCGCCTCGTCTCACCCATGCTAATAGCCCTAATGAGGCAGATACATGCTGGATGAATAGAGCCTGCCTGGAGGGGGGCATGTACCCCTTTCAAATGAGGGAGGGGGTCAGGGTTTTTTGTGTGTGTTTGTGTGTTTTCCTCTTGGGTGTAGTTGTATTGTTTGTGAAGCCCACAGGCTTTTTGAACTTTGGAAATCAAAGGTGGTCCATGTGAAGACCAAAAACTAGAAGCTCTTTCAAAGGTATTTTAGCAGTCTCTCCCCGAGGTACTCTTCATCCCTCAGGCTTTGCTACATTCTTTCTCTTTCTTTCCTTTTTTGTTTTTGTTGGATAGATCCAACAATCACTGAAATCTGACTTCAGGACCTTCGTGATGGTAAAGGATGGATCCAGTTTGCATAATTATCTGCGTGATTTGCGCAATGTGGAGGGGGATCATTCCAGCATTTCGATAAATTATAATGTACCTTTTTTATTAGGCTAAAAATACATTTGTAATATTGTCTTATATTCTTAATGGAATTCAGTTTTGCACTGGTAAGTTTTTATTTAAATCCAAAATATTGAATATGAATACATTTGTATATACAATTTATTTGGAAATGCATTTTCTAAATAAATACATTAATAATTGTTAATAATACATTAATAATAAGAAAACATTATTAATATTAAACAAATACATATGTTCATATATAATTAATAAAAAAAAAATACATTAACTTAATAGTATTTTCAGACATTATAATTTAAAGTGTAAAAATTATGTAAGGGAGCAGGGCGGATGTTATAGCGAATACAACCCCGACAGGCTGATCAGGACCCTGACGTGAAGCGGATCCCGCTTATTACATGGTTACCTACCAAATAAGTCAATAATTTGACACAAAATATTGATTTAAAAAGGAGTTTATTGATTTTAAAAATGATTGTATTGCTTCCGCTAAAGAAAATAGTCCGTTCCGTCTCTATGGTTAGAATCCTGCGCCTTAGCAACGCTCTGTTTTGCATGGCAACGGTGTGTTATACTTAGCAGCGGTCTGTTATCAAGAAATAAAAGACCGCATTCTACATTAGAATTCAACCAAGCCATGTAATAAAAAAATAAAATAAAAATTATATACATACACATGTACAGTATACACATACATACACACACACAGACATGCATACATACATACACCCATGTGTGATTTTACACTTTAAATAATGTCTGCAAATACTATTAAGTCAATGTATTGTTTTTTTATTAATTTATTATTCATATGAACATTTGTAATTGTTTAATAATATAATAATATTTTCTTATTTCATTGTTTTTCTATTTAAATAACAAATATTATTAATAATAATTCTCATTTGTAGATGCAATAAAATGAACATGAATTTAACATTCAAATGAACCTCAACAGAGAACATATGCACATATATTATTAATATTAAAAAATTATATATGTTCAATGTGTTGATATTTTACTCATTGGTGTCTATACAAATGTTAGTGTACTTTTTATGTATGAGTAGTAATTTATTGCAGAAACATTTTTTTTTTGTATAACCCATAGTTGTAATAAAGTTGATTAATTCAGAAACAAAATTTTTCATTGTCATTGAACTTCAGCGTGCTAAAGAATCTGTTAAGTTCAAAGGTTAATCTGCCATTGTGTGAAATCATTTGTGTGTAACTTGCCCTACAAACATGCATCTTGACTTACAAAAACGTTGAAATATGTGTCCATCTTGACACTGTGTACAGTAAAGAGCATCAAAGTCATGAACACACAGCTGTCAAATAAAGCATGTGCCGAGACTGTCACAGTGTGTGTGTGTGTGTGTGTGTGTGTGTGTGTGTGTGTGTGTGTGTGTGTAGAACAGGCCCATCTTTGTCGGTGTTAGTGTATAAAGAGCAGGTATATGGTTTGACAGAAACCCCAACAAAGGGGTTCATTGTGCACACTTCACTACGCAAACTCTCACACACTTCTGGTTGGTTTGAGACCCTCAGTGAAAACCTTTAGATATCTAAACCGCATGCACTCCCTCATCCAGCACTTACATTTGACGGTTCACCCCAGAAATCACATATTAAACCATTGCAGTACATGTACAACCATTGGCTCACAAACTGTTACTTTCACGCAGTGAGGTGTCAAAACCCAGAGCGCTCAGGTGTGTCGTTTACCCTGCTCATCAACAAAAACAATAAAATAAAATGAATCAATATGCAAATCAGAATGGATTACTCATCTAATGACACAGTTACTTTGAATGGACTGTAACATTTCTGCAAAGTTGTTAGGCAGGTAAGATGCACATAATATATCTAGACTTTGCCAGAGAAAATAACATTTTATATAATAATAAAAGTAATCCATTAAATATAAAAGTATTTATTTTATACATTTATATTATGAATTAATGTAATACAAATATTCTTAAAAAACAGGATCATCCTAAATTACCCAATGAACTAATCAAGTTATCTTGCAAATAGAGACATTTTCGTCAGTGCTCAGAAAATTACTGCGAATAGTTCTTGATATTAATCATGTCAACGTTTGTCCTGTCGCCTGTCTGCATTTGTTATAAATTGATCGTATCGTTGACGCTTATATAATGTTTAATGAACTTCATAAGTTAGAAATATTTATTCTTATCATTATTTAAAAAACCTTTTTTAAATATCACAGTCAAACTGTTATTTTAGTGCAAATGCATCTGTTGTTTGGAAAGTCAGTCAAATTAGACAGATATCAACAGAGACAAATCCTCATCCTTGAAGACTATGAACAAAACTATGCAAGGTAAAAAAAAAAAAAAAGACCTGTTTATATATTTAGCCGTTTAAAAATAGCAATAAATGTCCACGTCATGTACTGATGTAAATAGCTATAAAAACGTGTGTGTGTGTGTGTGTGTCTACAGTGTCACCAGACTGCCTTTGTTACTATAGCTTTCTTTCTGTTTCTATATCCTGAAGCAAATATCTGTGTGATGCATATAAACTCATCAATGCTCAGTTATTATAAAGCTGTTACATGCTGGAATTAGTAGAAAGGAATTGATCAGCAGGTGTGATATAGTCAGAAACTCTATTCACCCCCCCCCCCCCCCATCCCCCCTCCACCCCCTTCATTTTTTAAATGGGTTGGTATTATGCAAACTTTTGGCACCACAACTAGATTTTCCAGTTTGCTGTGTCTCTCTCATTCATCTCAATCACTCATCAGCTTTTAAGGCAGTTGAGCTCTTGAAAACAGTTGAAATGTAAATCATTATTCTTTTGTGAGGCTGTGTGCATTACCGATTTACCGACCGTCCTCATGGTAAAGACAGAATCTCTATCTGTAGTATGTGTATAAATGAATTCTAAAGCCACAACACATTGAGCAATATTTAAAGGGATAGTTCACCCCAAAATTAAAATCCTGTCATCATTTACTCACCCTCAAGTTGTTCCAAACCTGTATGAGTTTCTTTGTTCTGCTGAACACAAAGGAAGATATTTGGAAGAATGTTTGTAACCAAACAGATCTCGGTCCCCATTGACTACCATAGTATATTTTTTTCCTACTATGGAAGTCAATGGGGACCGAGATCTGTTGATTACAAACATTCTTCCAAATATCTTCCTTTGTGTTCAGCAGAACAAAGAAACTCATACAGGTTTGGAACAACATGAGGGTGAGTAAATGATGACAGAATTTTCATTTTTGGGTGAACTATCCCTTTAAACAAGACTTACACTTTAAAACCTTACAAAAACCTTCTTTAATCGTTTACTGCTAACCATTTTGTAATATTTAACGTTAGTTTATTTACCGTGAGACACAAAAGGCGTTTTCTCCTATAGAACCATAATACACCAAAACACAATATAAATTCACAAAAGACATCAATTTTATTAGCTTGATGTAATCCAAATCTTTAGAATCCATACATTTGCAAGAAACAGATCCAAATTAAGCCGTTTATCCAGCGATTTTCATCTCCATTCTCAGCATCGACCGTAAATGTCAAATCCCGCGCTCGTGATGAATTCAAATAAAAAATTGTGCCCTCAAGAAGCGTTACGACATGTTTTACGGCAGTGATATCAAACGCTCATTGGCTCTTCGTCACAGATTGCGACATGCGTGTTTCAGTCGGTGAACTACATTTGAAATGGAGAAGCGCGCGCGCCTTCACACAGAGCGAAGCCGGGTTAACATTTTCATGGATTAAAAACAGAAATTCTGCTCTGTACCTCATTCAAAACGATTATATACTGCCAGAAAGGACTGCAACTACAACACATCGTCATGTGAACGACTTTTCACAGCCGTCACCATGGTAACCCGGGACGGAACCACAATCGCCGTCCCCGCGCAACAGGGCCACACCGGGCGGCACGTCACCATGGTTACAGATGGCAAAGAGATGCATTTTTCCTTCCTTTCCAAGTATCAACAAGGACGTATTTGCATTCAGCTTGTTCACCTGCTCAATTTCGCTCTCGCGCTACAGTGGTATCGTGACAAGAAAATCGCCGGATAGGATGATCTGGGTATGTATTGTTGCTTGTGTCTATATATAACTTAACCTATAAGTTACTAATTTGACTTTGTTGTCGATTGATTAGATGATCGATTTTGATTGATTTTCCACTATGGCAGAATGTTTAAGCTGCATTAACATTAACTTACTTGTATTTGCTAGCTATATAATAATAATAAGATAAGTTAGCAAAGTTAGCTACTAAGTTACTAGCCACCCTTCAGGGATGGAAACAGCGCGCTTTTCGGCGCCTCCCGCTTTTTTTCACGTCAGTTTGGGTGACAAATTCATCTGAAGCCTATTTCATAGCTTAATGTGAGGGACAGAAGTCTATTTACATCATTAAAGTTTACGAAAACTCGTTTTCCCTCCTCTGCGGCTGTCAATCATTCAGTATTCAAACAGCGCGCGCGCCTCTTCCGGTTACAGCAGCATAACATTACATGCACGGTAAAACTCTCCAATATGATATTCACATTATAATGCTTGATCTGTAGAGAAAAGGCTGTGGATTTGCATAAAATGACTTTATTTTGTTGGAGTTTGTTGCTGTTTTTAAACGACTCACTATCTTGTGCCTGTTAGATCGCACACATCACAAGGACTATGAATCATATTTATTTACTTTTTACATTTATATGTGAAAATAAAAGAGAACAAAACACTACACAACACATTTGTTTATTCAAATATAGATATAACGGTATATATATAAATAAATAACCAGGCGTCTGGTCTTATAAATGATTGTTTTCTATCTCGCGTGCGCCGTTGCCATGGTGACATTGTTGTTTATTTTTCATTCGCGCTCAATCGCCTTATCGTGTTGGATTGTGGGAAATAGTGTCTCAGATGCATAGCACATCGGATGTACACTCGAATTCAGAGAGGATTGTGGGTAAAAGTAGTGAACGAATGTAGGGAATGATGTCGTTCACTCAGAATTCGGTATATTTATATATACCGTATATATATGTATTCGGTCTCAGTATATTTTCCTGCTTTTTTTTCCTTAGCCAATCACATGCCTGCCTGATTAACAATGAGACCAGGCTGGTATTTATTAATTTGGGGAGCAGCCATGTAACATAAAGCTGGATAATATACAGTCACCTGGTCAATATCATAAAATACTTTTATTGATAGAATTTCATGGATTACTTTTTTTGTATCCATGTAATAAGTGTGACAATATACAGCAATCAATCAAATCAATCAATCAATGTCTTTTGCGATACTGATTAGATTGCAAAAAACGACTGGCTAACTGTACATTACATGCAAGTATAAAACTTTTAAGCTTATTTGTCCTTTTTGCAGCTTGGACGACCCTGGATACTATTTGCTTGCGTCCTATGGAAAAGAGCGTGAATAATCCCGAATTTCTCCTGTGTTCCATGGAAAAAAGACAGTCGCAGCAGGGGTGTAAAACAACATGAGGGTGAGTAAATAATGACTGAATATTCTTTATTTTGTGGTAGAATATTCCTTTAAATAATGTCTTCCAATCTTCACACTGTAAACTTATTCAAAATCGAGCACAGCAGTAACACAATGTGTTTAATTGAGATTGAGAACACATTCCTACTGTTTCCTCCATTAGACTCATTTCCTTTGCCTACTGAGGTATTTCACTTCATTTCTTGTCAGATTGCTTTTTAGTGTGATGGGTGTGGGTGTGGTAAATAATACTTTCCCCCCAAATGGACTGAGCTAGAAATAAAAAAGATTCATCTGATAAAACTAATGAGGGACATTTTAATGTTCAAAACGTGTGTATTGAGTTGCTGTAATGTGACTAATCTAAACATGACATCCGTCCATTAAACTATTGTGTGTGTGTGTGTGTGTACACTGAAGTTTGGACCTTTCTAAGAAATGTGGCAGTTTTCCTCACATTTGTCAGGCCATTATCAAAAAAGCTCCTGGAATGAGCGAGTCAGAGCTTCCTGGTGCCTTCCTGTGTTGTAATGATCCAGCTAGCCGTCCAAACAATACTTAGTGCAATTGCCATACTACCTCATGTAGTCATCACACTGAACCTTCTTGCTCAAAGAATGACTTAAGGTTTGTAAATGACGGTTTGCGTAAGTGTTGACACATTATGATCGTGACAAATGACACACAAGGAAGGGATTATGTTAAAGTTTGCTTTCTATTATGCAACAGAAAGTAGCAGGTGTGATATGGAAATCAGTGTAAAGTATTTTAACGTACTGAAATATAATAGATCAAAATTGCACTTTTAATTCACTTTCAGATGAAAGAACATCACTTACATTCTTTGAACATGCATATAACATTTAAGAAGACATTACATAAATTAAAAGTGAAATAGAAGTTAAATATTCAGGGTTTTGCATCCCCCCCCCACACTTTACCAGGAAAACGAGAACCAACAAGAAAAATAGCCTTAAAAATTCAAAAATACTTTGCATTGACTTTTCACTAATCAAAAGTTTATATGATATTTGTTATAATATATCTGCTTGGTACCCAGTAAGACTGGATACAATTCCAAAGATATTTTCCATTTCACCCAGCTATACTGAGATTTTTATATTTATATAATAAGAGTATTTAGGAGTCATTAATGCAGTCACATATAACCCCACTCATTGATCTAAGTGTTATGTAGTATGTTTAAATACAAATTTAACAAATACAAAATGACTAAATATGTTCTCAGCTATTGCAAATGGACAATTTGTCTAATTATCTGAAGGGTAACTGTGATGTCATAATAACTGATGCTTATTTTCTTGGTTGAGGGAGTGCTACTGTTGTCATGTTTCCCATTAGTATTGGTCTTTATGAAGTTAGCAAGCCAGAGAACATGTTTATCAAACACACACATCTTAATGAGCTTCAGAGAGTGTAGAGCACTTATGTAATTACCCTAATGAAATATAATTTACCCCAGAGTAGTCTTTGGATAGTAAGTAGCCTAACTAACTTACTCTAGACTGGCTCCACCAAATGAGAACACACAAGTACACATATAAAGATGTTTCCTTTTAACTTGAAGTGTGTGTGTGTGTACCAGCATTGCTTTTTTCCCTTAAAAATGCAAAGCTAAAGCCCTGTGGTGATTTTCTCACACACACACTTGTTTACACTCTAAACACTAGCTGTGCTATGGACGATGGGAAAATACACTCTCAGCACAACCCTCATGAAGTGTGTTTGTGTGTGCGCATTAATGTACTAACTGCACCTTAAGTTGTGTGTGAGAGAGAGAAAAAGATGATGTTCAACTCAAATGTACTTTCCACTCACAGGCTGTTTGCTATTTTAATCCTGCTGCTAGGCTAGTGCACACACGAATGTTCTCAGACTGCTAGTTTTTGTTTATTTGTTTGTTAGTTTTAGCAAGTGTGGTTTTAGATTACTGTTGTAGTCTGTAAGATGGCGAGTGCAAACAGCTTAGAGCAAATTTCTGTGGTAAAAACTGTCTTATTTCCTATAGCAGTATTTCCTACCACTGGGCTGGGTGTGTGAAATTAGCAGCGCCGGCTACAGCCAATCACCTTTTATCTGATGATTAATTAACATAAACATCAGTGTTAGATCGGAAAGATTGTAACACAAGTCAAGCAGATAGATTATTGTGATAAACGATGTAGCAAATGTTGTTCTCCTACATTTGTTAGCTAACATGCTAACAGTGTAATTGGTATCACTAACACACATAACTACTTCAGAAATGTGTGTGTGTGTATGTGGCACGCTCTGCTGCCACTTCATAGTGAAGTATTGTGAGAGTGTTGTCAGAATGACACTCCCGCTGCTTCAACACGTACGCACCACCCGAGGCAAGCCAGTCCTCGAGTACGTTTGTGCTGTTTGTGTGTTCCCAGAAGTCTCGCTCCAGGCCGTGACCTTTTCACACGAACGAATACTCTAATATCGTTTAGGTGTTTGTGGCTGAAGTCTGATTAGTTTGCTTTGTTAATCATCTGTCATGTTTTATTAAATGCTATGAAGTCACGCACGATTGCCTCCGTGTCACAAAACATGTCAAAATTAAGCTAAAAATGATGTAATACAGCAGAAAAATTGTTAGCAACGGGAGTCGCTGAGGTTTACTGTGTGTGTGTGTGTGCGTGTAGGTGAGTTAGTGTAAGGTGTTAAGGGGCCCCTTACCATCAATGCTGTCCATTTTCACATGTTTGCTGAGACAAGCTGACCACTTTTTCCTGTGGCTTTAACTGTAAAAGTGCAATCACACATCAACTCAGTGACACATTCAATAAAGACAGTGTGTGCATGTGTTATTTTATATAAATATGAAAACACGGTGCTGATGTTGTATGTTTGGTCAAACCCATTTAAAAAAAAGAAAAAAAGAACAAGGTGCACCTACTTACCAGTAGTGTTGATAAATGACACACTGGGTGATAGATGATACGCAGGCTTGTACAAATGAATTAAAATGGCAACAGAGAGAGTGACATGAAGTTGATGATAGCTAAACTGAATTTCTGTAATGGGAGTGATCCGTTTTAAATAAACTTTGACTGTTGATAGTGAAAGCAGAGTAGATAGGATGATGGAAGGATAGATAGAGGGTAGGTAGACAGACAGACAGGTAGATATAGATAGAGAGGTAGGTAGGTTTAACCCATGACCATTGCGCATGTTCTGCAACACGGCTCCTCAAATCCGGCCCAAATCATAGACACCTGAACAAGCTAATCAATGTCTTCAGAATTACAGGTAGAGACCTTGTCCACACTAATACATTTTCGTTTGAAAAAGCATATTTTTCTCTCCATTTTGGCCTTCCGTCCACACTGAGACTGCGTTTTTTATTAATGAAAAGCTTTTTGAAAACGCTCTCCAAAAGTGGATTAATTTGAAAACGGCGTTTTCACGTTGTAGTGTGGACTGTGAAACCGGAGGTATTTGAAAATGATGACGCAAGTCACGTGACTCATATTGCACCAATAGATATTTATACCGGTATTTTACGATAACTTTTATTATTTATTTTTCCCGTCTATATCATCTCAGTGAGCTTTTGTGAGGGTTTACGCTTGCGCAGTAAGGGGAATTTACCGTTTTCCGACGTTTCAGTGTGGACGAGAAACTTTTGGAAAATGCTTAAAAAACGCTAGTGTGGACGGAGAGCGTTTTTAAACGAAACCGCCGTTTTCAAATGTGTCCGGATTAATGTAGACGTAGCCTGAGTTTGATCAGGGTTTGAGCTAAACTCTGCAAACCCTGTTCTAGACTTACATCTATCTGTATATCTATCTAAAGTAACTTGTTACTTTTAAAAGTAATGCCGGCCAACAATGTTATGGCGCTTTTCCATTACCAGTACCAGCTCGACTCGCCTCGCCTCGCCTCGCCTCAGCTCAGCTCGGCTCGGCTCGGTTCGCTCCGTTTTCCATTGCAGATAGTACCTCCACAATAGTACCTGGTCGTCATAGCGACGCCGCAGGAAACTGCCGTGACTTAATCTTTTACGCGAGACGCGCGAGACACACCCGCTACCTACACACACAGGACAATGGAGGAAATCGAGTGTATGCTGTTTTTGGATGTTTTTGTTTTTGTTTTTGCTGTTTTTTATTCAGGATACTGCGTCTGGCGCGTGCAATGATGACGCAGTGAATAGTGACGATTCTCTCTGACCAATCAGCAGTCTGCCATAATTTCACGTCACATTTTAGTATCGCCTCAGCTCGCCTCAGCCCGCTTAGAACCTCGCCGGAGGTGGTACGGAAAAAAGTACCTGGAAGCAGGTACAGGTACAACTTTTACACAGTGGAAAACCAAACCGAGTCGAGTCGAGCCGAGCCGAGCCGAGGCGAGCTGGTACTGTGTAGTGGAAAAGCGCCATTAGTATCTGTGATTCTGTAGATGTAGCAGAAGTTGTTAGTAACACAAGTGCAGTTTAAAGAGTTCAAAGCCCACACGCCAGCAGCAAACATGCTCTTAACCACACCTATTAATAGCTTACGGAAAAGAAATGCATCTCTTTCCAACTGTAAACATAACCTGTAAAGATCTTTCAAACAGAGATGAGCAGTTTAATACAATGATGTGGTAGAAAATAGTCACTTTGACAATTTTAAGAGGAGCTTGGTGTTCAATTTCATGCCTGACAATCATGCCTACCATATATTGCTCCTTTGCACTCTTGTCTTCCCATCCATTTGATTTTACACCTACGGTGCACACATTCACAGCATTATTTACAGTAATTTGAAATGCGAGGGAGTCTAATCATAAATACGGGTTAAAGATCATTAAAAGGCTAATAACTGCAGTCAAGGGTTTGGCCACAGTTCAAGCCTGTACGCTAGGCCTTTTTAAACCGCTAATTAGCTCTGTTCGCCAAGATAAGAATATCGTAGCCTGTTCTTTTCACAGATAAATTGACTTTTGAGTTGTCAGTTATGATTTTTAAAACTGATTTATCTATGCTACAGTTTTTACATTTAACTTAGCAATGCTTAACTCATGTGAAGGTATAGAAAATGGAGGTATAAAGCCAACAGTTTAGTGAATTTGGTGACTAATTTGTATGAAGTCATCCAGTCTCACTTGTTCAGTTTTGTATGATCTGTTTATACACCCCACTGACAGTTAGGTTCAGGTTTGGACCTTAACGCTTACATTTTTTCTAAACGTTTTATGCTTCCATACGTTCACATAAACAAATTCATACGAAATTGTTACCTTGTATAATAGTTATGTTTTCTCATGAAATCTTGCTGTATTAATCTGTTGCAAAACTTGAGAGTAGATTTGAATCTGAATGTACTATTTATATTTATATAGTACAATTGTACATACAGAATTATATATATATATATTTTTTTAAATATTCAAGTTTGACTTATCTATTGTTAGAAGACAAAACGCTCAAACAAATCTCTTGTGCTGATAAAACGCAATAAAATTTTCATCTGAATAAGTAAATGGAATATAATTCATATATCTTGCTACACCTCAAACCGTTACTTTGTCAGTGATGTTAGCGGAAAATGATTTTAAGGCATTTTACAAATCAACACCATTCTGTGTACAGTGTGTACACCATTGAGTGTGTATGATATAACTGTGTGCCTGTGCGTACCTGTGTTTGTATGCCTGTGTTTTTGGCTGTTCACTGCTGTTATTGCGCCCACTCAGCATGATCTGACATCACCTTTGACAGGATAAACCCACCCACACATCAACACAATTTAACCTCACTTCTCAAGACAGGATGAGCCTACCTTTCTCTTTCTGTCTTTCGGAGGAAGACAGTAGCAGTGGTGTCACTTCACACGCTGTTTCACCTAGTGTTTCGCCCCCACACGTCTCCTTTCCTCTCACTCACAGGAAATTGCGGGCATGTCACGTCGCCAAAGAACATGGCTCTTTTCTATCTGAAATTCTGTTTCTTCTCTCCTTCCCCCTCATTCTGTGTGGTTTATCACTTTATTTTCAACATCTTTGAACTAATTCAAAAATTCAGCTTGATACGATTTCGGAATCCCATTTTAAGGTGATTCAGTGGGACAATCGCATTTGTTCAAGTTGCTGTTTTTTTTTATTCTAGTGGTAAAACTGTGTTAAGAGGCATCATGTGAAGTGCACGTGTGTTCCTGAAGGCGGTGCTTGGTAGAACTTAAAGAAATAGTTCACCTGAAAAGGAAAAAATCATGCCATTACTTTCTCATCCTCTTGTTGTTCCAAATTTGTATGCTGTTATGGCGTTTTTCGCAGCTCTTTTCCAGACAACGACAGTTCTGAAATCTCATTCGCGTTCATGTTCAGGTTAAAAAATGGTATGTTGACTCGCCATGCTTGCACAGCTGTGGTAACAATATGCTTTAATTTTATGGAAAAGAGCTGCATGAAGATTCTTCAGAATGTCTACTTGTGCTTCCAACACATAATAGACCCTTTTTTACATGGAAACAAAAAATAGCATGGTAAACAGGTATATATTAATATACATACGTACATTCATACATGCATACATTCATACATACATTCATACATGCATACAAATGGTGTTATAGGTGTGCAAAAAAAGTCCATACAAAACAGCATAGGGTGTATAAATAACGACAGATTTATTTTCAGTGAAGTTCACCTTTAACCTGAAACATCTAATAGAAAACATTGATTTTAAGGATCAAACAAATCAACTCAGTTCAGAAAACTGTCCAAAAAGAATACAGTGAACTAGGTTAAACAGCAGAGGTGGTGCGTTGTTGAAGCCAATTGGATCACCTCAAAGTCACAAATGCCCCCATATCCAAACTAGTACAAGGTGACGCATGAATAGTCCTACATGAAAAATGTCTGTCTATCAATTTTCAATGTGTGTGTGTGTGTGTGTCGTTTTGTGAGTTGTTATAACATTAAACACAGTAATAGGGGTTGGGTGGAGGAGTTTAGACAAGTAATGCTACACAACACGATAGATTCTCCACAATGGCCTTGTTTTTCACAAAAACGATTTAGAGCAAACTATCAACTACTTAAAAACCTTCAGTTATCATCTCATATTGCTTTGCACAC
Organism: Rutilus rutilus; assembly: GCF_951802725.1. Taxonomy (NCBI): domain Eukaryota; kingdom Metazoa; phylum Chordata; class Actinopteri; order Cypriniformes; family Leuciscidae; genus Rutilus; species Rutilus rutilus. The sequence continues at coordinate 18,650,921 of NC_140212.1, read as the reverse complement.
CTGTATTGCTTGTTACACTAAATATCTATCAGTATTGCCAGTCTAAATAAAAATGGAAAATGTACACACGCACGCACACACACACACACACACACACACACACACACACACACACACACACACACACACACACACACAGGCAGATATTGCAGGTTACACTCCACACCTCTCTGCAGGTGATGACAGATTAAAGGGATTTCATTTCATGGCAGGGTCTTCAGGGCCGAGTGTGTGAGCCTGACCCGACCTTTCTCTCTCTCTCTCTCACACACACACACACACACACACACACACACACACACACACACACACACACACACACACACACACACACACACACACACACACACACACACACACACACACACACACACACACACACACACACTTCACTGGGCTAATCCTGAGACAGTAGAGTGGTCCAGATTAGGTGGTTTATTTTCTGAATTATTATTCATGTCCAGCTTTCACTACGTATTGTGTGTAGTTCACTTGTGTGTGCATTTATTGTACCCAGGTTTCTCCATTTCATATGATATTTGGTAATTTAGTGAATTTTGTGGAATATATTTGAAATCCTATTTACTTTCTTAATGCACTTTTGCGGTATTATTGTGAATCATTTAGCAGGTTACTTTCTTTGACCCATCTTTTGTAAGTTTACAGGGCAGGGCAGTCTCTGATACAATGTTTATTATTGTATTATATGTCATTCTGCTTTATGCTTGGTTAGGATTTGTGTAATAATATTCAGTGTCATATTTAACTTCCATATAATAGGTGTGGCTTTGTTTAGGCTGCAATAAACACACGCGCGCACACACACACACAGTTGCATATTTATTTAATATATTTTTTAAAGTGGCATAAAAAAAATCCTACATACCTCCTGCCGAAGTAAATCCTTTATTTTTTATTTTATAAAATATGCATTAGTTTATCCTGGTGTCAAATAATTTACACAAAAGAAGATTCACAACTACAGTTTTTTTAATCAGCATTACACATGATGTGCCAGTACATTTGTAATCATTTTATGAGTCTTACTGGCCATATTGTCAAAAAAAAAAAAAAAATATATTGCAATTCCTAGGAACGAAGGCTCACTTTTTTTTTTTGCATAATTATTTGAAAGTTAGACCTCAAATTGAACACACACATTTCCACACTGTTTTCTGACAAACTCATGGATCAGTGCTTGAGATAACATTCCCACCCTCAGTGGTATCACACACACAAGTGTGCATGCATGCGTGCGCACACACACACACACACACACACACACACACACACACACACACACACACACACTCACACTCACACTCACACTCACACTCATGCCCTAGTGAAGCCTCTAGCTACATAGTGTGGTCAAACCACACAGGTTTATATCAAAGAGTGGGAGTCGAGAAATCACAGCTGTGGCAACCAAACACTAAAAAGCAGCAAAATTCACCATGGTATTTAACTGGACATGGTATTACCATGTTCTTTTTTTGGACATGCACCATAGTGCTTCTGTGTTTTTGGACATATATAGCATGTTTTTTTCATGTTTTTGGCCATGTATAATTAGCATTTTTGTTTTTACAGATGTAGTACTTCCAGTTTTTTTTTTTTTGGACATGTACCGTACCATGGCGCAAGTTTTTAGACATTCTTTGAAGTACGTTGCCATTTCATAGTTAGGGTTGTGCATTTTAGTCATTTTTGTCTTTTTTTTTACATTCTATTAAAATAGTGTTCTCATTATAATGTTATGTATATGACAGATTGGTGCCGCACATCTTGCACTTGTATTTTCATGATCAGAGTGGTTCCAGGCATCACTACGCACTTTCAAATCCATAGTTTTTACACTTTATTTCACCGGTCTGGACTGCATGCTGTCCTAACCAATCAGACATCAGCAACCGCCCAAAATGCTGCAATAGCCAATCAGAATTTTTTTTATATATTTTTTAAATTCATGGCGTTCATCGTTTTCATGATCGATCATCGCTGTTATGTCTGAATACTCGTGCACATCCCTAGTCCTAATACATGAATATGGTAATCACTTAGTACTATGGCAGTACAAAATCATACCGTCACTAGTGTAGGATGCATAGGTTACATGTAGGAAAAAAAACAACACACAAAAACACAAGGTCACAGACAGAGAGAGATGGGTTGTTGAAATATTGTTAACTAAATGACTCTGAGCACTTGCTCAGACTCATAAAAGAGCTCTTAAACACTGAATACAAAGACAAGTGGAGTGTGTGTGTGTGTGTGTGTGTGTGTTGATGAGTTGAGAGCGTTCGACTCCCTGACCTGCATGTAAGAGGTAATGGTATGTTTACCTTGAGGAGAAGCTGGTGTGTGTGAGTGTGTGTAAAGGGTTCGGGGTGTGTTTATCCCGAGGAAGGAAGCTGTCAGTGCTGTTTGCTCCTGAGGCCCGCCCATTTTCTGACTGTGGGGAGGCGTTTCTTTGAAGAGAATCTGTTAAATAAAATGGAATTTGTGTAATTATATATGCAAACTCAGTCCCATACACACGTGCACACACACACACACGCTTTATATCAGGTTAGTGATATTTTATATGGCCTAACCAACTATGTGCAAAACACTATATTTAAATAAAAACATGATTTTAAGTCAGTTAGGTTCACTATATAAGTGAGGACATTTGGTCTTTTATATAGCTAAACCTGTACACACAGGAAATGTTATCAGACATGTAGACAGTCATTCTCTTCACAGTATACCCCAAAAATTTGATTGACAGACAGGGCATTTCCTGAGGCATTCTGGGAAGGACACACCACATTCCTGACCAGGTCATGAACTGCCCACCTTTCTGCAAAGTTTCTTTTTCTTCTCTTTTCTTTTTTCCTTTTTATTTATGTCCACAAACGCATTTACTCCCATGCAGTAAAATGTTATTGCTATTGTTGTCGCACTTTCATAATTCAGGAGATTTAATAGATTTGTCAGTTATGTTTCATTTAATGTTTCATTCATATTTCTCTTACAATTCTGAAGGAGATAAAAAAACTAAAAAACAAAAAAACAAACAAGATGATTGATGTGAAGAATATTGAATTATGAAATGAATATGGTTATTATAGATCATATTACTTTGTTTTGGATGAATATGATGGGAAATATTTGTTCATTCTAAGATCTCTTGATTGCAGACTTTGGCATCTTGAAAAATCCAAGCACAGTTTGAGACATTAATGAGAAATTAAATTCCTTTTGAAACTGAGACACAAGTGAGATTAGAGAGGCATCTCTGCAGAATAATCTGAGAAGCACAAGATTTAAGATTTTTTATATTAATATTAAATAACTTGGAGTTAATATAATGTGTAATTAATTCTTTTAAGAATTCGATTTGTGTTTGAATGAAAACAAACATATTTCCATGAATACATTAACACTCGCACACCTCATGGCTGCTTGGAAGCTGGACCCAATCTTTGTAGCTTTAGGGCAGAAGTGTGTGTGTGTGGAATAGAGTGCAGAAAGCTGAATTTACTCGCTTGGCTTGAAATGTGATTAGATTCTTGATGCTGGCAGGCATGCCTTATTTGTAATTAGGTGTGTGTGTGTTGAGAGATTAGTTTTGTGACATCATATAGGGGTCCAATATCTGGTTCCCTCAGTAGATAAGAGAACGGGGTACACACATAAACACAGGAACCCTTTGGGCAGTGGTGTCCCAGCAGGCAATAGGGCTTACACACACAGATAACTAATGCAAACGAAACAGCCAAAAATGCTACTTCACGAATGATGCGTATTTGTTTGCATTATGACTGTTGTAAAGCACAGACTAACATCTCCGCCATTGTCTTTGTTCTTCTCAGAAATTAAATTGTCTCACCACTTAGTGTGTATTTGTGTGTGACATTGTGGTGACTACCATCGGCCATTAGGTCCCTGTCCTCCTGAGAGCCAAACACAATCGGGCGGCAGCTGATACTTCCTGTCTGCATAATTAACGGGATAATTAAGGCTTTAATTGGCCGTTGGTTTGACCGAGGTGGGCTCTAATCCACCGCAGCACCTTCTATAGGCTACTAAATTAGGTTAACCCTCTCAGATTGCCACGATTAAGCCTGGTCTATATATGCTAGCACTAAACCTCTATGTTCTTCTGGGAAATGCTGGTGCTAACACTGAATTAAGATTCCGTCTCCGTTTGATTGAGAAAATTAGTCTGAAATAAATTACTAAGTGAGTTCTTGGAGCCAAATGAGGAAAGTTCTTAAATCAAACAAAGTTTCCAAGCCATTATAAACGTTACGGTATGAAATGGTAGCCTGTTAGCCTAATGCTGCAGTAATTAGCGTGAAGTTTGATACTCGAGATGAAGTATGTTACATGATAGATTTATGAGTCACAAATGGCTGATGAGCAGGATGGTGATTTTGCGAGGAGAATATTGATCGAGAGAGATGGAGATAGAGAGATAGAGAAAGAAAGAGAGTGGTTTCTTGGCTTTAGGGTGGAATTTGGTCTTGTGCCTATAAAGATGAACATGAAAACGTGAGTGGTGCTTGCACATGCAAAAAAGTTGCAGCCGCCATGGCATAGTGTTCCTAAGCAGTTGCTAAGGTGTTCTAGGTGGTTGCTATAGTCTGCTGGGTGGCAGCTTATTTAGGGATTGTTCACCCAATATTGAAATGAGTTTTTTTGCTCAGCCTCATGTTCCAGACCAGTGTGTCTGACTTCTGTGGAACACAAAAGAAGATATTTCGGAGAATGTTGGATAACCAAACAGTTTTGGTAACCATTGACTTCTATTGTATGGACAAAAGAACAAAGTCCCTTTTGCAATGAAATGAGAGTGAGTAAATAATAACAGAATTTGCATTTAAGAAAATAGCCCGCCACCAAGTCTTTGTCCCTTTTCCACCGACAGGGAAAGGTGGTTCAAAACCAGTTCTTCCTCTGTGCCGGCCCCTAAAACCTGCAAGAACCACTAACATCCTAGACTAGGGGGTGGGTGAATGTCCACACCAAATAATGTGGACAATAATAAATAACTCAATCTGGCAAGACGGACATAAAACAAACCTAAATCAATCTGTTATAATGAATGAATGTGTTGATGCAAGGCACGTTCAGTTGATGGACTTCATGTTCATGTCTGTCGCTTTTCACAATGGCTCCAGAAGAGAAAAAAAAAATAAGTACAATTCAATAGGGCTGCATGAGTTGGGGAAAAAATCTAATTGTTATTTTCCTGGTTAAATTACGATTGCGTTTTTTTTTTTTTTTTTTTTTTTTTACAAACAAACAACAAACAAATGAAAATGATACAGACTACTGTCACAGGTTGTGAGGTGATATCAAACGCACAATGAAGATGATGAAAAATAACAATCTTTTAATAATCCATAAGGTAGTTTACAACAAAGAAGACCGGGCCAAAAATCCTTAGCATTGAGCCCTGATGTTATAAAAAGCGCTTGCAGAGATGGATCAGCATTTACTGCCAAACTGATCAATCTGCACTGATCGCAGTTTGTGTGCTTCACCATGAAACGCGCTGCACGTATACTTATTTAATTAAAATATCGCACTGAGCCAAATTGCAATTTCGGTTAAATTTTGATTAATCGTGTAGCCCTACAAATGTACTTATTGTGTTCATTGTGTTGCAAAACACTTGTGCTGCCATTGAGGTGGGATACGGAAAGGTTAGGCACAGGTTTGGTGGTATGGGTAGGTTTAAGGGTGGGTTAAGGTGTAAGGGAAGGGTCAACAGTGTAATTATTATAGATGTAGCCTAATTACAGAAATTAAATACAGCTGTAATTACATACAGCTATTTTTACAGGTATATTTATTTTATTTAGTACAGTGCACAAATATGGTATGTCCAAAATAAGTGCATTATATCAAATTATTACTTTAAATGTTAGTACATAGTAGTTAAATATGCTTAATATAAAGTAGTTTTCCAATCCATCCTAAATAAAATAATTGTATGTATTATCATATATGTGTACTTATCCAGTGAGGGGTTGGACATCCATCCAGGCAGTTTCCCTGCTTATGGCCCGAGACGTTGGGATATGCTCCAGTATTCCTGCAACCCTAGGACAATCGGTTTGGAGAATCAATGGATGGATGTGTATGGATTGCTATGAATTTAATAATTATATAAATTTATAATTATTTTTAATTAATTAATAATACATTTATGCATGTAAAAAGTACCTCAGCATGACGATACTGAATCAAACTTGTAAAGAAAGGTTCTATGTTTTTTGGACAGATTGAGCAGTAACTAGGGGTGTAAATCGGACAGTTCATCACGATACGATACGATATCGATTCTCTCAGCCAGCGATACGATATTTGCCGATACCTCAAAAAATTCTGCGATACGATTCCGATTCCGATTCGATTCAGGGCTATATCGATCGATTAATCGATATTTACATATTATGTTGTTCACACAACCAGTTACGTTTTTATTAACTCACAAATGCAACCAAAATATATAACATGAACGTTTAATTAAACTCTTTGAAAATTGCACACCCTCTCCCAATTGGGACATTTACAACAGAAGAGGTCATTTGCAAGTACTCCGTTCTTGTTCATCATAAATCATGTTTTTTATTATTATTGTGCATTCCAAGTAATATCAATCAAACTGCAGCTGGGTTGTTTTGATTAATAATAATAACTTAAAAATTACAGGTAAATTACAAAATTAAAGTTAATTGAAAGTATGCTTTAATATGTACTTTTTTTGTTTTTTTGTTTTCAGAGCAGAGCAGATACATTCACATTTCATCTTTCTGAGTCAAACAAAACCAAGTAATTGCTATGATAAATAATACAACACTCGGTTAATCTTTGTAACGTTAATCTCCTCAGCTGACATAGACGCCTGACAAACTTTGTTGTTGTGTTTAACGTACATGCAATACAGTGAGCTTTTCCCTCACCACTAAACGAGCTGCTTTTGTAAGGTTCCGTGAAAATGTTTCAGCTTTTATTTTCCTTTTACGCCCCGAAGAAGATATCACGGGTTCATTAAGTTCATTGAAATTATCCATCCTTGATCACTTTTAGTCAGCTTTGACGAAACTCCTCTTAGCCAGCGCGTCTTTTCAAAGTGACATCTGACCTGAATACTGCGCGCTGAGTCGCTAAAACGGACTTATCGTGTTGTGTTCACCAACAAGGGTGCGACTGCTTGTCTGTTTCTGCTGTAAAACATGAACTCGCGATGCCTTGACAGCGGACAATACCGGCTTTTGTGAAAAAACTTGTTTAGGGTTCAGTCAGTCTTGTCAGGCGTCTATTTCATATGAGGAGATTAACGTTATAAAGACACACCGGCAGACAGTATGGTTGGTGAGTAAACGAAAATGTGCGCTTTGGCAGAAGGATGTTACGTGAAAATGTGGAGAGTGTCAAAATAAAGGTGTATATTGATATTTTACGTGTGAAAAAATATCCATATCGATGTATCGTTACACCCAGAGCCGTCGCATAGACTGTGCGAACTGTGCAATCGCACAGGGCCTCACGCCACTAGGGGGCCTCGCAATCCTGCTGTTTTTTTTAAATGTTTTTTTTTAAATGTTTTTTCACTTTTTAAAACATCTTGTTTCGAATGTAACAATTCTACAAATAAAACATCTCCAGTTAACTGGCAGAGCATTCATTTCGTTCGTTTTTTAAATAAGAGACGATCTAGCGCTGAAATTAGTTTTTTTAAATCAAGTGATCAAAGTGCTCGTTGCCGCTGCGATCAGTGGCGCGGATACAGTGTTTTCTCGTGTGGCTCGTGCACTGTCTTCACTCGGACGCGCGCTTCAATCCGTTGCGGATACTCTCTATTCGTTCTGGTGAAATCACAAAGCATAATGCACACAAATGTGTCCCTGCTTGATATACAACCACTGACGAATATAATTGGTTTTGATGAGAGAAAAAAAAAACATACGAGAAAAAATTAATTATATGAGTGCGGATTAGAACCCATAACCTCTGACACGCTTGGCGAAAGTTCTACCACTGGACCATTAAGGTATGCATTACAGGGCTCCAGACTAACTTTTTGACTAACTTTTTTTATTAGGAGCGCTGTAGCCCCTAACTTAAAATTTTAGGAGCGCAAGCAGAAAATTTAGGGGCACACCTTCACATTTTCCCCCTAAATAACTATTACAGACAAATGCTTTGATAATAAATAGATTAAGCGTACAGAAATTATGGTGCAGTTTTATTTTAAGATCACATGGCTCCAGACTAACATCTGAGGACCGCGGCTCTAAGTTCTACAGAAAGTATTTGGTAGCACTGTGGGATGACAAAGCACTGAGCTAAATTTGAGGTGTATAGATAAAGTTAAATTTAATTATTATCCTTCATAATGTCTTCAAAAGCAAAATGAGTGACAAAATAGATATTAGGGATTGAAAATAGCCAATAAGCACCCTCAGCAGCTGTTTACAATGGTAATTTAGTCTTCTTTTTAAAAAAAATAAGTGTGAGTTTTCCTACTTCTTGAAACTTTCAGTTTTATAAATAGAGACAATCTTTAAAGGATGAACAAAAATGTTTTGGTCGACACATTAAAAAAACAAACATTTTAATAGGATATAGTTTTGAAGTGCTGTAAAAAGATGTGTAGGCTACTTTCATAACCACAGTATACCATAGTTATAGTTATGCCTGGTTCAGAATACGCAATTTGTTTTGTCTGTTACTATAGTCAATGTATCAGATTACACGATTTCGACTCCTAAAAATCTTGTCATGTCCTGGACAAGAAACATTGTCAGACTACACATTGCTTTACGACCAGTCATCTCGAGCTGTCTCACACACATATTCACTCGCACATGTACACCAGCACTCACTCACATACAGGCACATAAACTAACGCACGCACGCACGCACTCACTCACTCACTCGCGCACACACTCTCTCACTCTCTCTCGCTCGCTCGCTCACTCACTCACTCACTCACTCACTCACTTGCGCGCGGGCGCACACACACACACACACTCATTCACTCGCGCGCACACACACACACTCATTCACTCGGAACCCTTCATGGAGGACCATTAAAAAATTAAACATGCTAGTCTTCTTGTCGTGATGTCGTAAACAAAGCTTCGCAAACGCGATGTCGGTTGTCGCCCACTATGAACGAGATGAAATTTACTGGTCGACTGGATGTAAAATTTAGTCGCACACTCTCAAATTTTGGTCGTAAAATGCGACCATTTGGTCGCAGTCTGGAGCCCTGCGTTAGTTAAGTAGGCGGATCTATGTATGTATTCACACAAAAATTCTTGAGCTGACTTGATGTAAAACCACTCGTTGCACAGTTGATTTTTTTCCCCTCTGAAATAAATGGCAAAAAGTCATAGCTGAGACTGAGATGATTATGCTGTATTATTCTACTTGATAAAAACGTATTGCAGCGAGATTATGCGTGCAATAGAACTAGAACAGCTACGTCCGTGTGACTGTTATTAATGCGCAATTGAGCATCCACATCAAAGAGCAGGGCCTCGCATTTCAAGTTCGCACAGGGCCTCGCACCCCATCTGCGACGGCACTGGTTACACCCCTAGCAGTAACTAACCATTTATGCAATATTTTGGTCCCTAGATATGGGTCCCTGCCATTCTGTATTTTTTTGTCCTTGCTATTACTATAAGGCTTTGAAATATAACAGCAAACCTCTCCTCAACAAGGTTGCATGAATTCATATCCTTGCACAAATGATTCGCAAAGTTACACTCCAAATATTAATGCTTCGAGTTAGTGGTTTGGTCAAATCTCTAACCTTTTGTATGAGCAATAGTAACAGCAATGCTTGCCTTAGAAAACACTGCTAATCATCCCTATTGTTGCATATGAGATCAAGGTAATGCAGAAAAGTGATTTTTGGAGAGCGACAGGTGTGTGTGTGTGTGTGTGACATCCACAAAGACTTAAAGGATAAGCACCAAGAGCCAGCAACAAACCTATTCTTTGTTCCTGTAGTGATTAAAAAGCACAATGTTTGTGTGCCTGAAAAAGTGAACGCTAGCTCTCAAGACTTCCTTTGTCAGAGCGAATGCGTTCAAAACAAAATGACTTCCACTATCCCAATGATTCAGCGGAGGGCGATACAGGTTGCCTGTCTCGGTACGTCAGAGTATTTGTGCTGTTAGGATGCGCACATGTTGGATGGGTGGAAAAATGCAGAAATAAACTATTTTCTTTCTTTTAAACCCATGTAAAAGGTATCTCAAAAAACTGTCTTCCTTTCTAACACCTGCTCCCACACACAGGACTGAGGTCGATGTCAGTTTGTGGTCTAATAAAGCTTCGCCGCAAGACTTAGTATGTATTGGAAGCAATAAGAGCAATTTTTCACCTACGCATCTCATCTCTCTCTCACACACACACACCTGGGCTGTTGACGACAGGAAGCTTCTCTTTAACCGTCATTCTGAGCTTTAATTGGCTTACAAAAGGACCTGACAAATCCAAAACACTTCTCTCTTTGTGATGAAATAAATCTTAAAACTGATATACATGTGAAATGCACCTTGAAAGAGAAAATAGGAAAAATGCAAACACTATTGCTTAGCCAACATGTTGTAAGCATGCGTTCACATTGTACATATTTAAGCCCAAATTATATACTTTGACCGCCCGCATTCCTCAACGGTTCGTGCACTTGGATGGTGCACGTACAACTGAAGGTCCACTAGGTGGCAATATGCAGTTGCGATGTATCGTGCAGTAGTGTGCGAAAAAGAGTGCGTAAAGAGTAATACAAAACAACATGCTGTTCCAACAACAGTAAACGCTCTCTGATGTCTTGTAGAGTCTGGAAAAGCAGTTGTATTGAACTCGTCCATCCGCGGTTGAATACACTTTGAAAGTGCGAGACGAATGCGGAAAATGAAGTATACCCGGGCCTTTAGTGAGTGTGCATTCTTGCATTACTGTGGCGGTAAAAAAACTCACTACTCAAGGGGGTGATAAAGTTCCATTTGCCATGGAATCTAAAGAGAAATAGTCAGGCCCTGTCCCAAATGGCACACTTCATATGCACTTGGTAGTGTGTCCCATTTGTCATTTTAGGTATAATATAATAATACAGCGATAACCATTATTGTATATGGTATCGTATTGTCGTATCACAATATTGTATAATAAACCTTATTTTCATAAAAAAGGAGAGGCTTGCACTGAAAAGACTTAGATGTAGGGCTTAAAAACCATAAAGTGGTCTTACCTGCTTAGCACTATGAATTGCGGTCTCACACATTTCGGTATGCAAAATTGAACTTGCTTAGTTTGAAGCGTTAGGTATATTTCGGGCCTAAGTAACACGACCAGACAAGGAAAATGAAATGAAAATAAAAAAGCCATTTATGAAGTTATTAGATTACATGCAGATTATGAGGTTACACGTGTCTTTGGTACAGTCGTGTAATGTTTCAGGCTTCCTTCAATGAGCATGCTAACATCAGGACCACCTATTTTACGGTCCGCTTTCATCAATTTTCACATAGACCTAATGAAGTCTCTCTCTCTCTCTCTCTCTCTCTCTCTCTCTCTCTCTCTCTCACTCTCTCTCTCTCTCTCTCTCTCTGTCTTATTTTCATCATTCAGCAGTGCTACACATTGACTGCCACACATTGACTGCCTTCTCTTTTCAAAGCTGGCACATTGCGCTCAAAGCTAAAGAACAGAGAAAGGTTAAAAACGTTGATTACTTAATTCCGTCTTTCATCATGTTCTCATCACTTTTTGGAGTGGAATTTCCCTCAAAAAGAACGAAAAAAAGGTGTGATGACACATTCCATCACAGGAAGTGGTGTGTAATAGCTTTCCTTCAACTCTAAATTCTAATATTCACACCTAAAAGAGTCCACATGAACATTACATTTCTGGTAATCTTTGACACAGTGTCCTTAAAATGGTCCAGAGATTGTGTTGTATTGGTCATTCATCAAAAGAGGTGTGTTTTGTGACCCTCATTATTTGAAATAATGACTTTAACACGGAATAGCTGTTACAAACCTTACTACACTGTAATAAATTATTAAAATAGAAAATAACCCCCCCAAAATATTGGATTCTACACCATTTCCACACCATTTTTTTCAGTGTAGGCCTATGGGCTTGAAAAAAATCAATAACTTATTTTTTTTTGTTACTTTATCTTCTATCTAAACAAAATATTTAATTTGGTATTGTTACACACACACACACACACACACACACACACACACACACACACACACACACAGACACACACACACACACTCACACTCACTCACTCTCTCTTAAATTATATGTGTGTGTACTGTGTATAATTATTTTGTATTTGTAAATACACACACATGCGTGTGTGTGTATGTATATATGTATATGTGTGTGTGTGTATGTATGTATGTGTGTGTATGTATATGTGTGTATATATATATATATATATATATATATATATATATATATATATATATATATATATATTAGGGGTGTCGCAATATACCGGTATTGACGATAATCGTGATATTCAAAGCATAAAATATCGACATCGTGTTAATTTAGAGCAATACAATATACCGGTATTGGCGATATTGGCGATTTCTAGACGCAGCGCTCGTCCGCGCCCGCGCAGCTAGAGTGAAACACTCTGTCCACACCCGAAAAAAGTAAGCTGAGCTCGCCAGTATTAACAACAGAGTTCTTCGGCTTCAAAGAAAACAGCACCTTAGAGGTGGTCGCACACCGGACGAGAAGCGCAGCGCCACGTCTTTAAAATTCAAACACATTCTGTATGAGTGTACACACACCGGACGAGAAGCACAGCGCGGTTCTATTCGGCGTCTGTCCGCGGCGCCCAGCAACGGCTCAGAACCTTGTTCAAAATCCTGCCGCGACACAGAGCGCAGAAAAAAGTGTTCAGATCACAGACTCAGCAACTATTGTA